>NC_056725.1:881998505-882195584 GCF_019279795.1 Protopterus annectens
AGTCCCTAACAATGCTTTTAATCACCCGGGAATATATTTTCTCAGAAAAGTAGTCAAATAAGGAGAGTCCCAACTGAGACTCAGAAAATGTACATCAGCCAAAAATAGTATGACGCAAGCCGACAGCAGAGCTTAGAAGGGTAGGGGTTATCTCCTAAAAATAAATAAATAAATAGACTGTCTGTGATAAAGCATTTTAATGACAAGCATCAAACAGACTAGCCCCAGACTCTTACAGCATAGTTATGCACAAGCATTACATTGTTCCAAATAAAAAATTAAGACCTACTGTCAGACGAAAAAGAAGCTTGACAAGCGGTTAATGGAGCTTGATAAAGTGGATAAATCATTTTGGCTAATATTTAATGATCTGAGGTAAACATTTTACGTAATAGCCCACACAACCATGAGACCAAGCTTTGCACAATGCAAAATTAAATATTTGCCATTAATTATACAAACTATCAAAATACACATGGTATTCCCCTCAGAGAATCATACGTCAATATATTATATTCCAAGGTAAAAGTTTAGTGATAACCACTAAAAAAATGTTTAAGCTAGTTCAAAAATAACTTTGTTGACTAAAAAAAGAGACAAACTCCTTCAGAATATTAACTTGTGGAAGATAATCCTCAACAGGGAAAGTAAAGCTGTGTTAGTTGTATGTACTGTAACAGCAGATGTTCAAAGTCCTAACTGCTGTAGCAGGCTAAACCATGTGGGTTACATCATGCCTAGGATACAACATTCAGTTAATCTTGAAAAAAAGTTTCTGGCTCCTCTTCACATACATGCCCAGGCTACCAGGGCACAAGCTCCAAAGTGGGGAAAACAGCAGGCTGGGTGTCAAACTCAAGGAAGACCTTCTTGCCCACAAACGGAAAAAAAGCTAAATATCCTGAAAAAAAAAAACACTATATACATAAACAAAGAAAAATAAACAAGAGGGTGGAGGGAGGGCACAGCTATTGCAGCAGTGAGGACTTTCAATATCTACTGTTATGGAAAGTAGAATTTACACGACTGTACTATGTTCATCAGTCTCAGTGTTGCAGTAGCCTAAGCTCAGTGGGTAGATTACCATATCTTATCAACCAGGGAAGAGAAAGGATTAAGACCCAGGATCCCCTGGAGAATGGTCCTGGAAAACTGAGATATGGCTCTAGAAAAGGTATCTAGTTTGGAATATGTACAGAGGACAAGTAGCTGCCTCAAGAATACTTAAGTGTCCACATTTTTCCAACACACCACTGAAGAGGATACGGCCCTAGTTGAAAAAGCCTTGATACTACCTGGAACAACAAAACTCAACAAAGCATGGGACAATCATCTGGAAATAATTTGTTTAGACAATGGCTGACCTTTCTGTGTCCTTGCATAGGAAAATAAATGGCTGATCAGCTTTCCTAATGGACTTAGTACTGTCAAGATAACACCAGAGTTGGACTTAGTACTGTCAAGATAATACCAGAGTTACCTGTGCACACCCAGAATATGAAGAATCTTTTCTCCTTGATTTTTGGATCTGGATATAAAACAGGGAAAATGATGGCGTAAAGAAATGCAAACTTTGAAACCACTTTCGGCATAAATGAGGGATTTGTTCTTAAAGTAACCATATCTCTGTGGAAAACTAAACAGGATTCAGCCACCATGAGAGCTTGCTTCTCAAAAACTCTTTTCACAGATGTCAGAGCGTTAAGTAACACAACCTTGCAAGTAGCGAACCATAAATCAATCAGATGAGCAGGTACAAAGGTTCATTTTTCCACACAAAGTTAAGATCCCAAGGTGGAGCCAGCTGATTTCTAGATGGCTTAAGATGCAAACCCCATTTCAAAAACTGCCTAACAAAGACTGAGATGAAAGGGGAGGGTCTATGGGCAGACATGTTGAAATGGCTGAAAGATGAACCTTGACAGGGGAGTAAGAAATGCCACAGGAAAATAACTTGGACAGAAATTTCAGAACCAGTAGTATGTAATCCTGGACAGGACACTGGTTATTGACTAGTCACCAACTAGAAAAGCTCTTTGACTTGCTACGGTAAGATTTTCTAGTAGAGGGCTTCCTTCCATCCTTTAATAACTGCTGCACATCCAGGTATTAAAACTGAATCATCCAGTCAGTGAACTGTAGAATTTTAGACTGGGGTACCTCAACCACCCCCTTGTCTTGTGCAAGTAGATTCTGTCTGTGAGGAAAGCTTGTGATAATTGCCACAGCCAATTTCATAAGACAGAACCACTGTTACCTGGGCCAGAAGAAGTTACCACAATGATCTTGGGAAAGTCTTGAATCTTCAGAAATACCCTGGGTATTAGTGGAAAGGTGGAAAAGCATAAAAAAATCCCTGTCTAACGGAATGAGAAAGCTGGGCACAGAATCAGCTTAACAGTCTGTTTTGAAAGAAGGTGAATAGATCTACTCGAGGTATTCTACACAACTGAATCAATTCTTTAAAGACACCCTTGTTTCATTTCCATTTGAGACGGTCTGACATTGTCCTGTTCAGCTGGTTGGTCACTGTGTTTTGCTATGATGGGATGCAGGAGGCCTGAAGGGTAAAACAATGCTTTGGAGTGATGGCCCAAGCCACCACAGACAGCCTGCAAAGACAGTAAGATCTGGTGTCCCTTTGCTTATGTACATCATTGTGGTACTGTCTGTTGTCACCTGTAGAGGTCCTGAGGACCACAGATGAGGTAGAGATTCTATAATGTGGATTACACATAAAATGTGTTTTAAGTTGATGTGCTTTATCGTAATTAAAGTTTTCCAAAGACCTTGTATTTTTATGCCCGTAGAAACAGTACACTATGCAAAATCTGTTCTTACAGCTTGACTTGGGGTTGGAAGACAGAAAGGCTGGGCTGGATTTAAGGCAATCTGCTTGCTCCACCACAAATGTTATCTCTTCACAAACTCAAAAATTGGAATTTGAAACTCCAGAGGATGAAAATGCTGGGTACATAAGGATTTGAGAAAGCACTGAATTTTTTCATGCAAAGCCTGGTGAGAGGAATCAATAACAGATGCCATGAACCCTAAGATCCTGAGATACTTCCTGTCTGGTCTGACACTGACTGGAGAAGCTCACGTACACTTCCAGATACAAGTCTACTTTCTCCTGGGTTAAGAATGCCTTTTGTAGAGAAAAGGCTAGAAAGCATCCAAGAAATGGTATCCTGAGGGAAGGAATTAAGGATGATATTTCACTGCTGATTTAAAAACCCATGTCGAGAAGGTGATTTGTAACCCAGGTAAGGGACTCCTGGCACCTGGGAGCACTTTGGAAAGATAAGCAAGTTGTCTAAATAAGGAAAAAATGTATATCCCCTGCAATCTGCAATGAGCGATCACAAGAGCTACATACTTTCTAATTGCCCTTGAAGCTGTGGATTTTTCAAAGGGTAATACAGGCAACTGACAGTATGACCCAGGCACAGAAAATCTAAGGAAGCTTCTGAACTCTGTGCAATGGAAATATGATAAGCATTGTTTAAGTCTAGTATTACCAAACATCTCTGAAGAAGGATGACAGGTTAAAAATCTTTGCAATGTTGAACATCGGTACTTTGACAAACAGACTGAGAAAGGAAAGGTTGAGAACTGGTCTCCAGGAGAAATTTTTTTTTGAGACCAGAAACATTTCTGAATAAAATCCCTTTACCTACTTCGCAGTAGGACTCTAGTTCTATGAACCCCAAGGAAAGTATATTTTCTAGAACCATAGGAAAAAATTCTGTTTGGCTTGGAGGATGAGGAGGAATTCCCAAAAAGGAGAGATCACTTCCCAGTGCTATCTGTAA
Organism: Protopterus annectens; assembly: GCF_019279795.1. Classification (NCBI taxonomy): domain Eukaryota; kingdom Metazoa; phylum Chordata; order Ceratodontiformes; family Protopteridae; genus Protopterus; species Protopterus annectens. The sequence goes on from NC_056725.1 coordinate 882,002,321, forward strand.
CTCTCCTGAATCACTCTCAAAGCCCACTTGTCAGATACTACCTTTTACCAAAAGGACAGACAGAGACAACTTGAGTTGAAGACATGGGGTATTGGAAGCAGGGATGCTGGGGGGGCTGACATAGTTCTGAGGTAGGGGTCTGCGCTTTCTTTTGAAAGGTTCCTTGCTTCCTGTCAGTACCTTCCTGACATTTCTTTTTAAAATGTTGTTTGGAGGAAGAATGAAAGGGGCACTTACTCTGATTTTTGAAAAAGGAAGCTGAGCATTTATTAGGTTTTGAAAAATGTTGAAAAATCTTTGCAATCCTCAATTAATTTACCCCTCTCATATCAAATTGTTTGAGCACCTAAGTAACCACTGGACCAAACAACACTCCCTTATTTAATGGAGAATTTAAAATCTCAGACATAACCTCCTTGAAAACTCCTGATTATGCACCCATGCAGACTGCCTCATCACAGCAGTGGTAGCAAACCATCTAGAAACAGAATCAGCACAGTCATACACAATTTTCAAGCAATGTTTAGACTCTTGAGAAAGGGTAGAAACAATAGGATTCAGAAAATATCTCTTGAGAAAGTATCATTGAAATTCTCAAACCATCTACATAAGCCAGTATGTAAGTTAACATATGAGTGTCTGATTGTTCAGAATTCTAAAGGCCAATGAAGAAAACAAAGCTTCTCTTGCCAAACCTAATCTGTCAAATGCCTTAATATTTTACCAGAAGAATAGGTGTTAGCATTGACTAAATTCTTATTAGCAAATGTAGAAGAAACAGAAATAGCTGTTGGATCTGACTTAGGATGAAAAAGACATGTTTATTAGACCGGGGAACCTTACACATTCTGTCTGCCATTTTGGGGCCTGAAGCTTGACTGTCAGGGTTATTGCAGGCAAAACCAAAGGCATCCTCCAGGCCTGGCATGAAAGGAGGAAGGTGTATAAACTTACCTGAAACATGACATAATAACTTTTGAAAAAAAGAGGGCTTATCATCCTATTCAGACTGAAACAGATTATTCTGTATAGATACAGCTTCTGCAAAAGAACATTTTTCAAAAGGGGAAACTGAACAATCATTGTAATCGGAATCTCTACCACAGGCATTTGAAGAAAACGCTGAAGAAGCTCTTTCCCTACCATATCAGAGTCATCTGAAGTCACATCTTTGCTTCTGCACATTACCTGTCTACAGGATTTAAAACCTGCAATACACCCTTAGCCAAGGTAAGCAATTCATCCTTCATAACAGAAACTATACTGTCACAGAATGTGTCTTATTTTTTTTTTTTCTTACGGACATTCCGAGAAGGAGACAGATTACGATAAGTCTCTTCCGACTGAAAAACAGGTCTCTTGCCCTAGCAATGCTGAGAATAACTCCCTAATGAAACTTCCAGACCCAAAGTAAATTGTTCTCCTTTATCCAGAATGGACACTGGGTGGCCGAAGAGGATGTGAATGATCCCCAGTCCATAGTGGTAGGAGTAATATCCGAGAGGAAACGAGTGAGTGGTCTGCACAATCAGAAATGGGCATTGCTGAGATTACCCACAGAGAAATCAAGGGATCTTAGGAAGGTTTTTTTTTTGTACTATGATTGAAATTTTTTAAGTACTATGATTGAAGAAGCAACTGAATCTGTATTAGAATCCAGGTCCTGGGTGAGGAAGACAGCTGCAGGAAGAGAAAGTACAGTTGTGTACATTTACCATAAATGTAGACGTTCGAGTGTATTCACTGTTGCAGTCATTACATTTGGGTAATCTGCTGGCAGGTTGCCCTCAGTCGGCCTAATTAACAAAGTCTTGGGTCCTGCGTTGGTTGCTGTCCCTTCTTCCATGACGCCAGGTCGTCAGGGGTATAAAACATGCAGCCGACACCATTTTCATCAGTTTTTCTTGCCCCAGATGTCAGGTGCCCCCCAAATGGGGAGCTAAATATATAAATATATATGCATGCAATTTAGAACACAAAAAATTATACCTCCAAATAAAAGCAAATACAACAAAAAGGCTTTTGAGCATAGTAAAAGAAAGAAGAGGTATAAAAACAGAAAAGTAGGGGGCTGGAGGGTGGGTAACCCAGACTGCAACAGTGAATACACTCGAACATCTACATTTATGTTAAGTGTACACAATTGTACTATGTTCTTCGTGTTTCACTGTTGCAGTCATTACATTTGGGTAGAATCCCAAAGCTATGGTTGGGAGGATGGAATTATACAGCATTAGGAGCAGCTATAAGGCCCTGCAGGACCGCAATGGCAAAGCCTGCTCTGGATTTAGAGAAGAGAGGTAAATGGTAACACTTGGTGAACGTATGAACTGAGCTCCAGGTTAGCAGCTTCTAGAATGTCTCTGGTATGAACCCTTCTGAGAAAGGCTGCAGAAGTAGATGCAGCCCTGGTGGAATGGGATCTGATCCCCTTGGGAAGAGGTTAAACATGATGCATGTAGCAGAAATTAATACAATAGCTTATCCATTTTGAAATAGTCTGCTTTGAAATAACCTTTCCCTCTGCCCCTGCAGCAAATTCCACCAGTAGTAGATGCAGCCCTGATGGAATGGGATCTGATCCCCTTGGGAAGAGGTTTACCATGATGCATGTAGCAGAAACGAATACAATAGCTTATCCATTTTGAAATAGTCTGCTTTGAAATAGCCTTTCCCTCTGCCCCTGCAGCAAATGCCACCAGTAGTTGCTCAGATTTTCTTAGAGATTTGTCCTGTTTAAATAGAATCTTAGTTGTCTGTGTACATCCAATGAGTACAGAATCTGCTCCCCCTTGTTCTGTGGACTTGCGAAAAAAGTTGGCAGATGAATAGTCTGATTAAGAGTCGCACTAGATACCACTTTAGGCATAAAGGATGGATTGGTCCTGAACGCCACCTGGTCCGGGTAGAAAATAATAAAAGGCTCCACTGCCATGAGAGCCTGTAGTTCTGAAATCCTTCTAGCTGAAGTGACTGCTAAAAGAAAAGCTGTCTTCCAAGAGAGAAATTTTATTGTCTGCAGTAACAGCTAGCTCAAAAGAAGGTAGGGTGAGCTTTTCCAACACAAAATTGAGGTCCCATGCAGGAGTAGGTGCTCTCCTGGGAGGTCTTAAATTTTTGGCCCCTCTGAGATACTGCTTTAGCAAGGGATGAGAAAAGAGGGGACGCTCTGTGATTTAATGAGCTGAAATGGCAGAGGCATGGATTTTTATGGAAGAGAAAGATAGCCCTTGTGAAGCATCTCAGTTAAATATTGCAGAATCTGAGGAATATTAGGCATTGCTGTGCTTATTCCTTGCGCCTGATTCCAGGCATATAATCTTTTCCATTTATCAGCATACGATTTTCTAGTACTAGGCCTTCTAGCCTCCAAAATGACATCCATCACAGGTTTGCTGAGAGATGTAACTGGTGAAATTAGTTGATTAGCCAGGTTGCAAGATTCAGAGTTTGGAGCTGAGTGTGTAGAATTTGATAGTTCTGCTGAGACCGATAAGGTGTCTGAGGCAAGTACCACAGAGGAAGGTGTGACATATTGAGTAGGAGCCGGTACCAGTTTGGCGAGGCCAGTCTGGAGCAATCAGAATCATTTTTGGTTTTTCCTGTCTGACTTTTAGTAATACCTTGTAGAGCAAAGGCAGAGGGGGAAAGGCATAGACTGACAGGTTTTTCCAGCTGAAGGATAGAGCATCCAGTTTCCAAGCTTTTTTGTGATGGAGTCTTGTGCAGAATTTGTCCAACTGATAGTTTTGGGGTGAGGCAAAAAGATCTATGTCTGGGCTCCCCCATTTGCGTGTCAACATGCTGAAGATTTGTGGATCCAGCTTCCATTTGTGTGGGTCCATAAGATTTCTGCTTAGTTCGTCTGCCATAGTATTTTGCTTTTCTGGCAGGAACTGAGCTTGTAGATGTATTTCGTAAGTCAAGGCTGTGTTCCACAAAGCCATGGCTAGTCTGCAAAGGGGGGTAGGAATGGATACCCCCCCTGCTTGTTTATGTACATGACTGTGGTACTGTCCGTCTTTATCAGTAGTTGCCCTGGATGAAGAAAGTCCTTAAAAGCTGTCAGAGCATTCTGTACAGCTAGCATCTCTTTCTGGTTGATATGCAGGTACATTTGATTTGGGCTCCATTCGCCCTGAATGCACCTCCCTGCCAGATGCACCCCCCCAAGCATAGTCTGATGCGTCTGTAGTCAGGGTTTGGGTGGCAGGAGATGGAATGAATGACAGTCCCTTGTTTTGGTGACAGGCCTCTGCCCACCATAGGAACTCTTGCTGCAGGCAAGGAATAATCAAAATCATTATTTCCAGGCTGTGACAATGTTGACTCCATAAGCTTTTTAGGTACCACTGAAGTTTCCTCATACGCAGTCTTGCATATGGAATTAGTAGAATGCAGGAAGCCATGAACCCCATGCTCTGCAAAATTTGTCTTGCAGATTAACTGGGTTTTTGTGGCCACTTGTTTGAAGTAAGTCATCAATTGGATTTGTTTTTCTGACGTGAGGTAAGTCATCTGGGCAGTTATATTCAAGCTTGCATCCAGGAATGTAATTATTTGAGAGGGTACCAGTTGTGATTTCTTTTCGTTTATGGTGTACCCTAGGCAAATTAAAAGCCTTTTTACAAATGCCAGATGCTGTAGAAAAGTGTCCTTGTTTTCTGCCTGAATTAGACAATTGTCCAGATAAGGATAAATTTGAATGTTTCTTTGTCTGCAAAATGCAATTACTGGTTCCAGGCACTTTGTGAAGACCTTGGGTGCAGTAGATGAGCCAAAGGGCAGTGCAGAGAACTGGTAATGCAAATAGCCTGCTTTGAAGCAGAGGTATCTTCTGCAAGACTCCCTGATTGGGATATGCAGGTAAGCCTCTTACGTCTAGAGTTACCAACCAGGCATCCTTGCCTAGCATAGGCAGTAACTGTTGTAGAGTCAGCATCTTGAATTTTGGAATGTCCAGGAATGTATTTAGAATGGATAAGTCCAGAGCTGGACGCCATGATTTGCCTTTTCTGGGTACCAGGAAAAGTCTTGAATGAAAACCTTGACCCTTTTCTTTTTCTGGTACTGGTTGAATAGCCACCATATTCATGAGGGACATTAACTTGTTTCTGAGCCTCTGCCCACTGATTTGGAGGCAGATCTGGCCATCCGTTTGGAATTGACAACATGTGGAAATGAAATCTGTATCCCTGGGATACTATATTTAAAACCCACTTGTCCTGGGTAATTAGATGCCAATTTTGTGCATGAAGTGCTAGTTTTCCCCCCAAAGGGGCTGCCAAAAGATAAGTGCTTGGAGATGGCAGTGGAAAGTCATTGCGACTGTTCACTGTAGGGAGGTGCCTTGCTACTTCCAGATTTGGAGGTGGAGGCACCCCATTGTTTTGTTCTGTAAGTTCCTTGTGAATGAAACCTGGAGTCTTTGGAGTGTCTGGGTTTGACCTGAGCGGCTCTGGTGGGCACTGGAAAGGACCAATTCTTAGTAGGCCAGTGCCTACTGAACCTGGGTGGCTGCACTTGTAGGAAATCCTTTACAGTTTGCATAGATTTAGCTTTGTCTTCCATCTTTTTCAACACTTCTGCCTTATTACCAAATAGACTGTCCTGTTGTAAAGGAGCATCCAACAATTTTGCTTTAACATGATCAGGCAGATTTTGCTCCTTGAGCCAAGTGTGCCTTCTTATCACAGATCCAGTTACAGTGGCCCTGCAAGAGGCCTCTAAGGAATCAAAACCACATTGCAAAGTATGCTTTCCAACTTGCTCAGCTGAATGCAATAAATCCTGTAACTCTATTTTCCACACAGTCAGAAATCAACATCAACATAATTTTCTGTTTAAGTAAGCCCATGACATGCTGCTGATATTTAAGAATATGAAATTGACAGTTTAAAGTCCTGATTGCCAAGGTTGCAGATGTGTAAACCTTCTTACCCCAGCTATCCAGCGCACTGGAGTCTCTATCAGAAGGGGTAGGATTTTTAGCAGTAGAAGCCTTAACACCCTTGGGACCCTGCGTTGATTAAATTTAGCACAAAACTGACAGCAAGGCACATTGTGGTCAGGGCCAGGGCAAGGAATACAGTACAAATGAAAATCCTTATAAAGTATTTGCTTTCCACAAGTAATACAATTATTAACTTTTACTGACATCGGTAAGGAGCAAGAAAAAGTTTCCCCAACGAGGTACTTAGCTTTAGGCTGAAGACTTCGGTTCTGAAACTCGAAAATTTCAGGAGTCGGCTGACCGGCACTCGCGAACTGCTTCTGCTTTGGGCACCACGTGGCAAGAAAGACTGATGAAAATGGCGTCGGCTGCATGTTTTATACCCCCTGACGACCTGACGTCATGGAAGAAGGGGCAGCAACTGACGCAGGACCCAAGACTTTGTTAATCAGGCTGACTGAGGGCAACCTGCCAGCAGATTACCCAAATGTAATGACTGCAACAGTGAAACACGAAAAACATCTGGTTGAAAGGTAGGTATGTACAGTGTACACATGCACTCCCCACATTTACCATTCGTAACAGTCCGCAACAAGCACTAACCCATCTGAAAAGCAGCACACAAACTCCTTACACAAAACATTTAGAAGTGTGACTGCAGGAAAGAAAAAAAGGTAGATTATCACAAAGTGTACAAAAGCACTACATTTAATATAACGTGTAAAATTTTCCTTTCTGCTTTTTTTCAACTCAAAAATAAAGACAAGCAGCACATTTTAGTGACAAAACAGCCCCCACATAAAAAAGTAGTAACTGCTATCACAATATCAGTAAATTGACTGTTTTCATGATAGTAGAAATAATTAAAAATGGTTTTCTTAAAGACACCAATAACAAATTTTGTCAAAAAATACATTAAAACTGTACAAAAACAGAGTGGAAGTGATTATTCCAGTGGGGTCTCATCTCCAAGAAATGGAAGGAAAAGGAAGATTGTCAAGCTTTTGAAGCCCAAAAGAGTGCTCTCAAAGGCAGCAATAAAGTACTGAAAATTTGGTCCCCAGGCTGCTGTTTTTTTCCACTTGGACGCTTGCACCCTGGCAGCCTGGGTGTATTTGTGGTGGGGAGTTAGAGACTGTTGAAGAATGGCAGCTTGCACACTGGCAGCCTGGGTGTATTTGTGGTGGGGAGTTAGAGACTGTTGAAGAATGGCCAACAGTTAGATCCTAGGAAAGATATAACCCACTTAGCTTAAGCTACTGCAGCAGTGAGACTAAGGAACATCTCATCAGCCCAGCCTTGAAGAAGTGCTGGCCGAGAGTTGATGATCTTAAGTCTACAAAGGAGCACACTCCTTGGTGGGAAAAAAGTTCTGAAATTTGTCACATTAGCCACTGAGTTCATCCTGCTTCCTTCATGAAGGATAGCAACTATGGTGCATGGGAGGTTCCCTTAAACTTCTGAAGTTGGCTAGTGGGGTCCAATCCTTAGCAGGAAGTCCCTCACAGTTTAAGCTACTGCAGCAGTAATCTAATAATGAATATAATGTACTGTGCAAGAAAATACAGCATAAGAATGTTCATAAATATAAATAATGCTTTTGAGAAAGTACAGTCGTGTGCACTTACCATAAATGTAGATGTTCGAGTGTATTCACTGTTGCAGTCATCACATTTGGGTTATCTGCTTGCAGTAGCCCTCAGTCAGCCTGATTATCAAAGTCTTGGGTCCTGCATCGGTTGCTCTCTCATCTTCCATGACGTCAGGTAATCAGGGGTATAAAGCATGCAGTCGATGCCATTACATCAGTTTTTCGTGCCCCCCTAATGGGAAGCAATTAAATATATATACAAGGTTATACCTCCAACAAAAAAGCAGATACACCAAAAAGCTTTTAAGCATAGTAAAAAGGAATAGCGGTATAGCCAAAAGAAGTCAGGGGGCTGGAGGGAGGGTAACCAGGACTGCAACAGTGAATACACTCAAACATCTACATTTGTGGTAAGTGTACACAGCTGTACTATGTTCTTAGTGTTTCACTGTTGCAGTCATCACATTTGGGTAGATTCCCCAAAGCTAAGGATGGGAGGAGGAATTTAGATAGCATTAGGACCAGCTATAAGGCCCTGCAAGACTGCAGTGGCAAAACCAACTCTGGATTTAGAGAAAATTGGCAAATGGTAATGCTTGGTGAAAGTATGTACAGAACTCCAGGTATCAGCTTCTAGGATGTCCCTGGTATGGACACCTTTGAGAAAGGCAGTAGAGGCTGATGCAGCCCTGGTTGAATGTGGTCTTATACCCTGTGGGATAGGTTTTCCATGGTGCTTACAGCAGAAATTAATGCAGTGGCCTATCCATTTAGAAATGGTTTGCTTTGAAATGGCCTTCCCCTCTGCCCCTGCAGCAAATGCCACCAGCTGTTGTTCAGATTTCCTGAGAGGTTTAGTCCTCCAAGTAAAATCTAAGTTGTCTGTGCACATCTAAGGAGTGCAGTATCCATTTCCCCTTTGTTCTGTGGATTAGAAAAGAAGGTTGGCAAATGAATGGACTAATTAAGAGCCACCCTGGATATTACCTTGTGCATGAAGGAGGGATTGGTCCTGAGGGACATCCTGTCCGCATGAAAGATGATGAAAGGCTCCACTGCCAAAAGGGCCTGCAATTCAGACATCCTTCTTGCTGAAGTGATGGTTAAAAGGCAGGCTGTTTTCCAAGAAAGGAATTTGCAGCTGGCTCAAAAGGAGTTAGAGTAAGTTTTTCCAATACAAAGTTAAGGTCCCAGGCTGGAGTAGGGACTCTCCTGGGTGGTCTTAAGTTTTTGGCCCCTCTGAGGAACTGCTTGAGCAGTTGATGAGAGAAGAGGGGTGGTTCTGTGTTGTAATGAGCTGAAATGGCTGAGGCATGAATTTTGATGGAGGAAAAGGAAAAGCCATAGTGAAGCATCTCAGTTAAATATTGAAGAATCTGAGGTAAATTGGGTGCTGCAGTGCTCATCCCCCGAGTTTGGTTCCAGGAATAGAATCTTTTCCAGTTTTCAGCATAAGATTTTCTAGTACTAGGCATCCTTGCCTTCAGAATGACATCCAACACTTGTTTACTGAGGGATGGTAACGGAGAGATCAGGTAATTAGCCAGGCTGCCAGGTTTAGGGTTTGAAGCTGAGGGTGCAGAATCTGGCCCTTCTGCTGGGACTGCAGGGTGGGGGTCTGAGGCAGGTGCCATGGTGCCAGCAGTGACGCACTGTGCAAGATGGGGGTACCAGTGTTGGCGTGGCCAGTCTGGTGGAATCAGTATTGTCCTTGGTTTGTCCTGTTTGATCTTTAGTAGTACCTTGGAGAGGAGAGGCAGAGGAGGAAAGGCATAAACTGATACATTTTTCCAGGTGAAGGACAGGGCATCCACTTTCCAAGCTTGTTTGTGGGGAGTCCTTGTGCAGAATTTGTCCAATTGGTAGTTCTGGGGGGAGGCAAATAGTTCTATCTCTGGGCTGCCCCATTTGTTTATCAACATGTTGAATGTCTTTGGTTCCAGTTTCCACTCGTGTGGGTCCATGAGATTTCTGCTTAGATCGTCTGCCAGTGTATTTAGCTTTCCTGGTAGGAATTGAGCCTGTAGGTGCACTTGGTAGCTCAAGGCTGTGTTCCACAGAGCCATGGCTAGTCTGCAGAGAGGGTATGAGTGGGTCCCCCCCCCTGCTTGTATATGTACCACATAACATGTAGGTATCTTCTGCAAGATTCCCTGATTGGGACGTGCAGGTAGGCTTCCTTTAAATCCAGTGTTGTCTACCAGGCATCCTTGCCTAGCATAGGAAGCAACTGGTAAAGAGTTAGCATCTTGAATTTTGGGATCACCAAAAAAGTGTTTAGAATAGAGAGATCCAAGAGAGGACTCCAGGAGTGGTCTTTTCTGGGCACCAGAAAAAGTCTTGAGTAGAAACCTTGTCCCCTTTCCTCTTCTGGAACAGTTTGAATAGCCCTTATACTTAAGAGAAAGAGAACTTGCCTTTCAGCCTCTGCCCACTGATTTGGGGGTAGATCTGGCCAACCGTTTGGGGTTGGGTAAAGTGTGGAAGTGGAATCTGCATCCTTGGGAAACTATATTTAAAACCCATCTGTCCTGGGTAATGATATCCCAGTTTTTGGCTTGCAGAACAATCTTTCCCCCTAAAGGAGCAGTCAGTTGAGAAGGGCTTGGAAGTTTTAAAGTTAAGTCATTGAGGCAGTTTACCATAAGGGGGAGTCTTATAGGTTCATAGGTTAGTACTAGGCTAACTGCGCTTGTGAGCCATTTTAAGCCTAGCTAATTATCCCCTGTGAGATTCAAACCCTGTACCTTGTGTTTGTAAGGCAAACACCTTAACCATTAGGCCACACTCCCAAGCATTGTTCGAGTTTTTGGCCTTGAAGAAGATGGCGTTTGTTTAATATGCAAGTCAGTAGGCCTGAATACGCCCTCAAAATCCGGTACCTGCACAGCGGCTCCGGACCCATCCAAGGCAGAGACATCCACAGGTTCCACATTTGAAGCATCTTGCAGTATACCGGACTCCGAATGGGTCTCAGTAGAGGCCTGCAAATCTGAAGTAGCGGGTATCAGGGGCTACGAAAGCACCTCACTGAGTACTGCCGGCTAGCTTAGGAGAAGCGTCGTCGGCAGCTTTGGACCTAGGTGGCCTGTCTCTGTCTTTATCTTTGCGTTTTTTCAGAATGTCTGTAGACGGGTGGCTTACCGAAGCCATATCTGGACAATTGAATCAAGTACCAAAATATTTAGAATCATAAATATACCGATGACGAATAGTTTGTTGTTTAAATAAGGCACAAAATAGACAGCGAGGTACGTCGTGGTCAGGGCCTAGGCAAGGAATACATTACGAATGAAAATCTTTATGAGGTATTTGCTATACAGAAGAAATACAATTATTGACTTTTACTGACATTGGTTTAGAGCAAGAAAAAGTTTCCCCAACGGGGTACTTAGCTTTAGTTGAAGACTTCAGTTCTGAAACTCGAAAACGAAAATTTCAGGAGTCGGCCGACCGGCACTTGCTAACTGCTTCTGCTTTGGGCACTGCACGGCAAAAAAGACTGATGTAATGGCATCGGCTGCATGCTTTATACCCCTAACTACCTGACGTCATGGAAGATGAGACAGCAACCGACGCAAGACCCAAGACTTTGATAAATCAGGCCTATTGAGGGCTACTGCAAGCAGATAACCCAAATGTGACGACTGCAACAGTGAAACATGAAGAACATCTGGACGTTTCTTTGACTTACCCCACATTTAATGGTATAACTTGATATCTCTGTGCTTTCTTTTCTCCCCTTTTCATTATGTGCCTTTTTACCCCTCTCTCCAGTTCTTTCCCCATATCAAACAATGAAAAAAAGAAATGTGGCTCAGATATTAAATTTAGGTATTGGCTACATAGAAAAGTAACAGAAAATGAACAACCATTCTTTAAAAAATGTAATCATAAATAACACTGTTTAAAACACTTCATCAACGTTTGTGTCCCGATTTGTGTGACAACATGTATGATGAAGTTATTTTGTGATGAATTTTTTTTTTAACCTGAACGGACACCTAGTCAGCCTTTTTATTTTAAGCATTAAATAAAGATTCATTTATAAAAAGTCAATAATATACAGTAAAGCAGCATTTCATACAAGAACTCATGAAAGGATGCATAAAACATAGACCAGATTTCTGATGGTTGCTTATTTAGTAAATGTCTCAAGTGTAAGCTGCTGAGTAGAACTTATTTTCTAGACAATGCTCTCCTCCCTCCCCTTTTTCACAGAAAATGTAATCAATGACTACAGATAACAGCAATCAGAGGCATGATTACGGTGGGGAGAAGGAGGCAGCCACCCCAAGTACAAAGTTTTAAGGGATGCGATCGTCAGATGCTGAAAGGTTTTTTGCACATTACCATTACTCAGAAATGCATGCCAGTCTTGCATTTACAGTCAGGACTGGAGCTCTTTAGTGCTCCATTCATGACAAGCTGTAGAACCAACATGACACAAATGTAGAAGCATTTTGTAAAAACATTTTTGGTCTCCTAATTATGAGAAGACCTTTTTTTTTTTTTTAATCAATGAGGGGGTGCCAGCTCAGCAAAAGGCGAAAGAGGCAGGGTGTTGGAAATGCTAGCTACATCTCTGCCAGCAGTATAATAATTCATCAGTTAACACTCTTATAAACTGACATGTAAAATTCTAAAATAGATTGTGCTGCCACTATTAAACATACGTGGAATCAAACAAAGTTGCCATCAGTTTGACAAACATTAGCATAAAGGTCCGTCAGATATACAGACAGCTTTTGGCAGTTGCCTTATTTTTGACATGTAAAAGAAAGCGGACTTGAATATACCTGATGAGCAAATGTAGGATACAAAACAGATAACAGCCAAGAATTTCTGCAACTGGCTACATGGCTTGTTCATCAATAATGAGAAAAAAAGATGTAAACTTGTATTAAATCTAAAAACCACAGCACGGTCATCAACGACTTAGGAAAGTAAAATACAAAAATCAAACCTCAAAACAATCCAAACGTGGCCAAGGACTAAGCAACCAAAGTGAATGTATAAAAATAACAAATTTTAATAATAAAACTATTTAAAATTAAGCGTTTTTGTCCTTTCTAATGTGCAGACAGACGTGCTAGTGTTGACCACACTACAATTGATTTAAAACTACTTAAGCGGAAGTTAAATTTGAAATTAACTCTGAGTGACAGTACAAATGAACAGAATGAATTCTTAAGATGTAAAGGGACATTTAATCCACCTTTACATCCACTCATTCAAATATATGAGAAATTGAGTGAAAAGGAGATCAGGTCACTTTTGGAAAACAAAAGAAAAAAAAAAGATTTTACAATCTCGCTAGAGAGGAAACACTTCTGCTTGATTCTGTTTCTAACAACAACATAAGATGCATGCAACCAGACAAGGGGGGAGGGTTAGTCCTCATGGGTGTGTTGGACTACATCAGCAGAATGAATCATATTCTTCTAGACAGTGTAACATATCACACTGTGTCCCTTAACAAAACCAACACTGCTTATGCTTCTATAGAACTATGGTTGGATGAATTATTGTTAGAAAATATTTCTTTTGAGTTGTATAGTTACTTGAAAGTGCCTTTTCCCATTGTACAGAAGATTTTTGGGATCCCTTAAATTCATTCCGATGTGCAGAATCCACCACTCAGGCCCACTGTCCCGGCTGCAGGGTCCATAACTGAGCCCATGGCAAAATATATAGATTTTCATTTGAAATCTTTATTTAGAGATCATGGACATGTCCCAAAAGATCACTGGAACTTTGTGGATAAATTGAAACAGTTCAGTCTGTGAGGAACATGTATTTGTTATATTGGATGTAAAAAATCTTTTCACGGTTATTCCCCATGAGGAGGGACGGGAGTGGTTTGGGGAAATACTACATACTTCTAAACTTATAGACACCAATGGGCTCAGACTCTTTATTGGATTTATGGACACTGTCTTACGTAATAATTTTATATTTTTCGAGGATGAATACTTTAAAAAGAATAGTGGTGTGGCTATGGCGGCAGCATGTGCCCCCATATTTGGTAACGCAATGTTGTTAAAACGGGAGACTGTATTTGTTTTTAAGTCCAGTTTATTTAGACGCTGTGAATGCTATCGTTTACTGGATGATATATTTTTTTATTAACCTGGGACTATTGAACAGTTGGAAGACTTTGTAAGGAGTTTAGAATCATCTACAGGCAGTCCCTGGGTTAAGGACGAGATATGTTTCTTAGTGTGTCCTTAAGGCAAATTTGAATAAGAGTTGAAACACGTACACATGGTTCTTATTAAATGTCACTTATTCAAATGTGTGCCTCAGACTAGTATTTTACTTTCCTTTGCATACAAAACAATTTAGAAATGCTTACAAATAAAAAATAAAACTATTAAACATAGTACTGTATACTGTTGCTACGTTTCCTTAATTTCTCTATGAGCTATGCCTTCTTAGTTACTTCCTATCATCATAACTGGCATAAGGCATCGTTATTAAATGCAGTGTTTATGGGGAACACACACACACCTCTCAGCTGTATGACTTTTGCAGAATGTCCAGATTTTTGCCTCATATTTTTGGTCCATTTTTCATAAAAATGTGGTTGGCTAGCAGATCATTAAAGTCTTAAGTTAGAAAATAATGACAAACATTAGAGTTTTAGAATTCATACCCTTCAGAAAATTCATGCCAGTGCAAAATCTGTTATTCTAGCAACTTTCCAAGTTTATAAGAGCAATATTTATTACAATTGTCTCTATTTGGGGGTATTTGTCCCACTTTTATTTATGGTTTTGTCCAGATGTCTTGCTCCAAGAGATTTAGGAAGTATGACTGACACACACACACACACACACACACACACACACACACACACACACACACACACACACACACACACACACACACACCAAATCATTTAAAATATGCACCTATTGTGAGCCTTTGTCACCTGTTAATTTTAGGTTTATCCAGATTCCGAGAGGTACACAAACCCATACCTCTCAACTGTGGAGATTTTTGCCTCTTTTTTGACCCGTTTCTCATGAAACGGTTTTCTGGCAAACCATTGAGGGTTGTAGTCAGAAAATAATGGCAGTTATTTGAGTTTCAAACTTAAAACAGGACAGAAAATTCATGCTAAAGCAAAACCTGTTGTTCTATCTACTTTCTAAGTTTGCGAGAGAAATATTTAAAAAGTGTCCCTATTATTGAGCCTTTGTTCCCCCATTATTTATAGCTTTGTCCAGATTTCTTGCTGTAAAAGAGGTTGAGAAATATGCATGGAATATCAAGTCCTCTGATACACACACACACAAACACTCCCTAACACTCCCTTAACCCTACTTTACCTATTCCATAAGTAACCCCCTCCCCTTCTGTAACCCACCCACCTCTTAACTGCTGCCAGGGGATCGCTGGCACATGCGCAACACACACACACACACACACACACACACACACACACACACACACACACACACACACACACAGTCTCTTCTTCATTCATACCTGCATTCACTCACACATCACTCTCACTCCCAATCTCACACACAGTCACTTCCTCATTCATACATGTATTCATTTACTCACACATCACTCTCACTCCCAATCTCACACACAGTCACTTCCTCATTCATACATGTATTCATTTACTCACACATCACTCTCACTCTCCTGATCTATCACACACACATTCACTTCCTCAATCATACCTGCATTCAATCACACATCTCTTACTTTCCTGAACTATCACACACACACACACACACACACACACACACACACACATTCACTTCCTTGATCATACCTGCATTCACTCACACATCGCTCTCACTCTCCCGATCTCTCTCTCTCACACACACACACAGATTTGGGCAGCTTGAATACATTTTATGTTTTTTACATTATTTCCGACATTGCGGCAACCCATTCGTATATATGGGTTGTCCGCATGTCGGATGTCCATAACCCGGGGACTGCCTGTACACAATTTCTTAGATTCTCACTCCACACTGATTATAAGAGCATACATTTCTTGGATGTGGAGGTAACCAAGACAAAAAACGGCAACTTCTCCACTACAGTGTACAGGAAACCCAGAGACTGCAATTGTTATTTATATTTTTAAAGTAAAGTAGTCACCCTTTTCATCATTAAAAGGGCATCCTGAAAAGTCAATTCATTCACATTTGCAGGTTAACATCGGATGACAGTCCGTGTAAAAGACAATTTGAGATCTTACAGTATGTTCCAGGAATGTGAATACCCTGTTGCACTTATTGACAGTGTCATGAATGATGTTTGGAATTGCAGAAAGTACAGTTTTGTACCTACCATAAATGTAGATGTCCGATAGATATGCAACTGCAGTCATAACATATGGGGTTGTCCTGCCTCAGGCAGCCCTCGATCGGCCGGATTCCAAAGTCTGGGTCCGACGTCGGCTGATGTCGCATTTCTCTCCGACGTCAGAGCGGCTGGAGTACATAAGCATCAGCCGACGCCATTTTCTTCAGTGTTTCTTGCCCCAGATGCCAGGTGCCCTCCAAGGAAGGCTGTAATCAATTTGGAAGAAAAAAACAGGATTCCAGCCAAATAAGTAAGCAATAAACAGATACACCATAACAGATATCCCCAGCTAAGAGAAACAAGGATAGGAGTGAACCCTAGGCATAGAGGGGTATGGAGGGAGGGAAAATCCGACTGCAGTTGCATATCTATCGGACATCTACATTTACGGTAGGTACAAAACTGTACTATGTCCTTCAAGAATGCAACTGCAGTCATAACATATGGGTAGAATACCATAGCTTAGCTGGGGGAGGACGAATGCTCTACGAAAAAGATGGTGTGGCAATCAAACCCTGCAGGACTGCCGAAGCAAAGCCTGCTCTGGATCTGGAGTATAGAGGGAGATTGTAGTGTTTGGAGAATGTATGCACGGAGCTCCATGTAGCAGCTTCTAGAATGTCCTTTGTAGGCACCCCTCTTAAGAATGCTGTAGAGGTGGCTGTAGCTCTGGTGGAATGTGGTCTGACATTGGCTGGAACAGTCTTCCCATGAAAGGAATAACAAAATCTGATGCAATGTCCAATCCATTTTGAAATAGTCTGTTTTGAAATGGCTTTTCCTTGTACTGCAGGAGCGTAAGCTACAAAAAGTTGTTCAGACTTCCTACTGGTCTTGGTTCTGTCCAGGTAGTATCGAAGTTGTCTGTGAATGTCCAAGGTATGTAACAGTCTTTCCCCTTTGTTCTCAGGATTGGGAAGAAAGCAGGCAGATGAATAGCTTGATTTAAAGAAACCCTAGATACCACCTTTGGCATAAAAGTAGGGTTGGTCCTTAAGGAGACCCTGTCTCTGTGAAAGATTATGAACAGTGGTATTGCCATTAGGGCCTGTAGTTCCGAAACCCTTCTTGCTGAGGTAATTGCCAACAGGAAAGCTGTCTTCCATGAGAGAAATTGTAAGTCGACTGAAGCTGCTGGCTCAAATGGAGGTAGAGTCAGTTTTTATAGGAAAAAAGTTGAGGTCCCAGGCTGGCACTGGAGCCTTTCTTGGTGGCTTAATGTTCTTGATTTCCCTGAGGAATTGCCTTAGCAAAGGATGTGAAAAGACAGGCGGATCAGTGTTATATCTAGCTGAAATAGCTGAAGCATGTATCTTTATGGAAGAATATGAGAGTCCATTCTGTAGCATATCTGCCAAATATTCCAGGATGAGTGGGATGTTCAATACTGATGCATCATGTCCCTTGCTGGTATTCCAAATGCTGAATCTCTTCCATTTTGCTAAGTAAACCTTTCTGGTGGATGGTCTTCGAGCCTCTGTTAATATCCGCTGAACTTCCTTGGAGAGAGATAGATTGAGGTTATTCATGGGATCTGCCAGGCTGTTAGCTGCAGTGTCTGAAGGTTTGGATGCACTGTTTTGAAGTTGTGTTGAGTCAAAAGTAGGGGCCATTGTGGAAGGGCCCACTTCTTGGTGTGACATATGCTCCGTAGTAGTGGATACCAGTGTTGTCTTGGCCAGTCTGGAGCTATTAGGATCCCCTTGGGTCTCTCTGCTTTGATCTTTAGTAATACTGAGGTCATCAGTGGCAGAGGTGGGAATGCATAGATTTTTAGGAAGTTCCAGTTGAATGAAAGAGCATCTATTTTCCAAGCTTGTGGATGGTATATCCTTGAGCAGAATTTTTGTAGATGATGGTTGAGGTGAGAGGCAAATAGGTCTACTTCTGGCCTGCCCCATGTCGAAGTGAGTTGTGTGAAGATCTTCGGATGTAACCTCCACTCGTGTGGATCTGTGAAATTCCTGCTTAGGCTGTCCGCCAGCACATTGTCTTTGCCTGGAACAAACTGGGATTGTAACTGTATGTTTAGGCTCAGTGATTTTTCCCAAAGATTCATTGTCAGTCTGCAAAGGGGGTAAGAATGGGTTCCCCCTTGCTTGTTTATATAACACATCACAGTGGTGTTGTCTGTCCGTATCAGTAAATGGCCTTGCTGAAGTTGTTGCCGAAAGGCCTCGATGGCATGCATTACTGCCAGCATTTCCTTTTGGTTTATATGCAGATGTGTTTCCTTTGGAGACCATTGTCCTTGTACACATCTGCCTTCCATGTGTGCCCCCCCATCCAAGGTCTGAGGCGTCTGTGGTCATGATCTGTGTTATCTGTGGTTTTTTGAATGACATACCTGTGTTTGCCTGGCTTACCGAGGCCCACCATTGGAATTCCTTTTGTAGGCATGGAATGAGCGGTATGGTTGTCTCTAAGTTGTTGCTGTGCTGAGACCATAGGCTTTTTAGGTACCATTGAAGCTTTCTCATGTGTAGTCTTGCTAATGGAACCAGGAGAATGCAGGATGCCATGTAACCCAGGGCCTGTAGGAATCTCCTTGCAGTCATCTGGGTGAGTTTTGCCAAACCTTTGAAATAACGAGTTAACTTCTCTTGCTTGTCTTCTGTCAGGTAAGCCATTTGAGGGGCTGTGTCTAGTTTGGCTCCTAAGAAGGTTATTTGCTGGGATGGTTGAAGTCTTGACTTTTGGAAGTTGACTGTGTATCCCAGAGCCTGAAGTAATCGTATGACATAGATCAAGTTTTTTGTCAACATCAATTTGTCGTCCGCTTGTATGAGGCAGTCGTCCAGGTACGGGTAAATTTGGATCCCCTGGAGCCTGCAATGAGCAATTACTGAAGCCAGGCATTTTGTGAATACTCTGGGCAGTAGATAAGCCAAATGGCAATGCTGAGAATTGATAGTGCTCTGGCCCTGCAAGAAATCTGAGGTATCTTCTGCAACTGTGTCTGATAGGGACATGCAGGTATGCCTCCTTGAGGTCCAGAGTAATCAGCCAAGACCCCTTGCCCAGCATGGGAAGGAGTTGCTGTAGAGTCAGCATTTTGAACTTTGGTACTATGAGAAAGGTGTTTAATGCGGACAAATCCAGTATTGTTCTCCATTGAGTTTCTTTTCTTGGAACAAGGAACAGTCTTGAGTAAAACCCCTGGCCTTGTTCTTGTTGTGGAACTCTTTCTATTGCTTTTATCCGAGCCAGCAGAGAAATTTGCTTGATAGCCTCTGCCCTCTGGTTTTGTGGTAGGTTTGGCATACCTTGTTTTCTTGGTAAGGTATGAAAATGGAACCTGTAACCTTGGTCTATAATGTCCAAAATCCATTTGTCCTTTGTCAATCTGTGCCAATTGTTTGAAAACAGAGATAATTTTCCACCCAAGGGAGCTTCTATTTGTTCCTTGGTAGGCGGAAGTAGAGGAAAGTCAATGAGATTGTGGCTGTGGGGCAGGGGAAACCCCTGTGTCACTTCTTTGGTTTGCTGGCTGCCATTGTCGTCCCCTGTAAGGACCTCTGTATTGTCCTCTTCCTCGCCACGCCTGTTTTACCCCTTTGAAATTTTTCAGGATTAGGAAAGGACCAGTTTTTTGAAGGCCAATTCCTACTGAATCTGGGGGGCTGAACCTGGAGGAAATCTTTAACCGTCTGAACTGATTTTGCTTTTTCCTCGATGGACTTTAACACATCTTTAGCATTAGCACCAAAAAGCTTGTTCGTTTCCAAGGGTGCATCCAGAAGTTTTGCCTTAACATGATCTGGTAGAGGTTGTTCTTTTAACCATGCATGTCTACGAATGACTGCCCTTGTCATAGCTGCCCTACATGAAGCTTCCAGTGCATCATATCCACACTGCAGGAAGTGATTGCTGACTTGCTGAGAGTTATGTACAGCTTCCTGCAAAGACTTCCTGTCTAAAGGATCAGGAGAGGCCAATGTTTTCTGTAAATCATCTAACAGGAAATCCTGATATTGTAACATATGAAAAAGGCAATTCAAAGCTCTCATAGATAAAGTAGTGGAGGTGTAGACCTTTTCCCCCCATCTCTCTAATGACCTAGCTTCCCTGTTGGAAGGCAAGGGATTTTTAGAGGTGGAAGCTGAAACACCTTTAGGTCCCTGAGAAATAGTTTCTAAATCAACAGTATGGGCCCTGAATAAATGGGAATGTGTTTCTGGGACCCTGTAATACCTGTCTGGCTTGGCTGGAGCAGGAGGAAGAGAATCAGGGGTGACACTGGAGTCAGAATATAAATCATCCAAAACATCAAGCACAGGAGGAATAGCTAAGGGCCTGTGCTGGGGTTTTTTAAGGAAAGTTCGAAGGCGCTTTCTGGAATCAGAATATTCCTGGCCTTGCCACTTGAAATGTTCCCTCATGGTATGCAGAACTTCTCCAAAAGAAATATCCTCAGGAGGGGAGGCCGAGGGGATGGAATCCTCTGCATCCGAGTCCTCATAGGTCTGGAAGAGCTCTTCCTGGCCATCGGAGTGGACAGAGTCCTCAGAATCTTCATCTGAAGGGATAGGGTCAGAGGGTTCAACCCGGGGCCTCTTATCAGGAGGAGGCTGGGATCTTCTCTCAGGATGGGCCTGTGAACCTCTAATCATAGAAATTAAGTCTGTGGCCATAGTCATGATTTGTGACTCTGGAGTAGGCTGAGGTAAGGCTTTAGCAGTAAGGTGCTTGGTCTTGCTGGCTGCCTTAGCCCAAGTGTAGGCCTTAATAGACATGGCCATAGGAGGCCTGGCAGCTCCACGTGCAGGAGTGACCTTATCTACAGCAATGGTCTCGGGCATTTTCTCGGTTTCAGTATCCGGAGGAAAATCTATAACTGGCGTCGGAGTGGTATCCGCATCGGAGTCGCCGGTACGCGTGTCTTCGGTTCGAGCGGTGGAATAACCGTCTCAGGGGGAACCGGAGCACTCGCGGTAGGTTTTGGCATGGAGTCGGTGGTAGACGCGGGCCGAGGATGTCGGTCCCGGTCTTTTCGTTTCTTGGGAGTTTGCGATGTCGGAAGTTCCGACGGCATTGTATAATCAAATTTTTCGCGAAAAAATCTTCAGCGAACTCCGCCCGGTGCCTGAGAGTGTGCTTATTGAAGTGAGCACAGGCGACACAGGCCGAGATTTTGTCATCTGGGCCAACGCAAGGAAGACAGTAAGAGTGGAAATCCTTATGAGGTATTTGTTTACCACAAGAAAGACAATTGTTAACTTTTTCAGTAATTTCTGACATCGGCTGAGGCAAGAAAAGGTCCCCAACGGGGTACTTAGCTTTTTTGATGACTTCGGATTCGAAGAATACAGGAGCTGACCGACCGGCACTTGCGAACTGCTTCTGCTTCGGGCACCGCGCGGCAAGAAAGACTGAAGTAAATGGCGTCGGCTGATGCTTATGTACTCCAGCCGCTCTGACGTCGGAGAGAAATGCGACATCAGCCGACGTCGGACCCAGACTTTGGAATCCGGCCGACCGAGGGCTGCCTGAGGCAGGACAACCCCATATGTTATGACTGCAGTTGCATTCTTGAAGGACATCAGATAAATATGCACTTAAAGGATTAGAAAGAGATCATGATGGAAGGACACACTGACAGATCCAATAATTTGGACAACTATTTTGTCACACATTATTCTATGGATGCTACAGATTCAAGGAACAATTTTTAAGAAATGGTTCCTTCTCCATGATATGACAGACTTTAATGAGCTGGGAATTTCTGGTTAAAGGCTTATAGTGCATGCATATCTGAACTGCTTCTTACTGAAGTTGGTGCGCCTTGTTTGCTGTGGCATAGACTGGATTTGGGCCTGCTGGATCTAGCTTTGTTTGTGTAACTTGAGCACTAATCCAGACATTCTCTAAAGTATTCAATTGTATTTATTACTGCTTGGTTGTAACTTGATTAAAGTGTAGCTATCATTCTAAGTCTTTTGGATTAAGCACTTGGGCTTCAGACCAGTTGTTTTACATTAGGAAGGTTTGTGGCAAGCACTGTGGTGGCAGGACAGGTAGCTTTCATCCTTCTAAGTTGGGAACTGCTGATTGAGAGCCCAGTGTCCAAGTGTATTAGTTCTGGTTTAAGCACTTGGGCTTCAGGCCAGTTATTTTACATTAAGAAGGTTCGTGGTCTGCACTCTTGTGGGAGAAGAGGCTGGACTCTGCCCTTCTGAGCTGGGAATTTCTGGCTAAAGGTTTATAGTGCCTGAATATTTCAACTGTATCTTACTGAAATTGGTACACCTTGTTTGCTGTAGCATAGACTAGATCCAGGCCTGCTGAATCTAGCTTTGTTTATATGCTTGTTGTTTGTTTGCTTGTTATTTCCCTGGAACGCTAATTCCACCTAATACGCAGCTTCTCAGCGCTTCTGTGGATCACTAGTGATATCTGCATTGCTTACTGTACTTATTTCCTTGTTTCACTTGAAAGAAAGTTACTGTTTGTCGTTTTTGCATTTAGTTACTTGTAACACATTGCACTCAAGTTACCTGGCACTTGCTCACTAAAGCAATTATACAAGTCAGCACTAAAAATTAAAAGCACTACACCCTCACTCCCCACTGGCCCTTGTTTTCAATTATTAAGGAATTCCCAATATTATTCTAGCATGTCCAAATGTCAGTTCTCAATCTCCTCTCCGGTCCAGCTGGTGAATCTGGGAATCTTGAGGCAATGTTATAACTGCCTCATGTACACAGACAACCCTCTCCTCCTCCCACATAACACAAATACTTGAGAGATGCAGCTATTTAGCCAAACTGGAGGCTGAGCTCTCTCAACTCAGGACTGGCAAGACCAGACAGGAGGAGAAGGCAACTACACACACCACAAAACCAGCCTCACATAATGCTACCACACCACTGAATCAAACACATAAACACATAAAAGACATACTCGGAGGCTCTGAGTAAAAATTTACCTAAACAGCAGAGGCCTCCAAAGCAGACACCCAAACAACTGCTACCTCAAGACACCCCACAAGCAACACATAAACCACAAAATCAGTGTGCAAAGCAGTCACAGCCCTTAAGGCCAAATACAATACCAAACATACTTGTCATAGGTGACTCCATAGTCAGACACACTGACATCCCACTCACCAGGCTGAACAAGGAGAGGGTCACAGTAAGCTGCCTATCGGGCGCTAGAATCCGCCACATAACACAAGCACTGGTCACTCCACGGCAAGTACAAATATGACACAGTCATTGTCCATGCTGGTGTGAACGACCTGAGACGCACTCCCTGGACTACATGAAAAGAGACATAGAGGAGCTCTCTGATTATGTAGCCCAGGCAGGTATGACCCTGACCCTGAGCAGTATCCTTCCTTCACCAAGAATGATGCCACAATATAGAGACAAGATGATCAGCTTTAACAATTGGCTTAATGTCTGGTGTCATTCAAAGGGGATCCAGTGTCTGTCTGCCTGGGATGACATGCTTGACAAGCCACGCTGCCAAGGGACGGCTTGCACCTGTCACCCTGGGATTCCGGATATTGGCTAAGGCTCTTGCCACCCCATAGTGCCTTTTAGGCAAGGCTCAAATTCTAAACCTAACACCCTAGAAAACAAAATGGGAAGAAACTGAGGGTAATGCTGCTCAATGCCAGAAGTCTAAATCTCAAAATGCATGCACTCGAGGCCCTTCTCAGTATGGAGAACATCGATGTCTGTGCTGTAACTGAAACCTGGTTCAAGGCTCCTGAGAGCACCCCGGCACTATTAGGTTTTACCTCATATCATGCGTTCCGCCCCAAAACCCGGACCACACCACAAAAGGAGGGGTGTATCCATATTCATAAAGGATACCCACACCTCCAGGTTGGTGGCAATGCAAGTTTCGAAACCATCCAGGTGCAACTAACCATAGGCAAACTGCTCCACAAATTGTAGCATGCTACAGGCCACCCTCTCAAACTCAGGAACCCCACACAGCCTTCCTGAAGACACTGGAGGGTATAAATGTATCTCCAAACACCATCATATTGGGTGACTTCAACTACCCGAATATAGACTGGGAACATTACTCAAGCCCTAACTTTCTAGCCCAACGGTTCCTGGAGTTCATAAATTCAAATGCCATGGAACAGCTAGTCACTGTTCCCACGAGAGGAGGAAATATACTAGATCTCATTATCACAAACATGGGGACAAAATGCTCCACACCGGAAGTATATCCCTCATTGGTGAGATCTGATCATAAACTAATCTCACTGGAAATCCACATCCCGCCCCCACCCCAAACAAAAGACCACAGTGAAGAACTTCTCTAAAGCAAACTTCACACTACTCAAGACTGGTGTGGTATCCTTCAAGGCCCCTGAGCCAGTGGAAACCACAACCCAAACTGCGGAAGCCCTTACAAATGCCTTCTATGAACACCTCCAGGACTGCATGGATCAGGCAATCCCAAATAAAACCAAGACTCTTTCCACAAAGGACAAACGTCCAGTCTGGTGGACCCCAGCCATTAACAAACTTTACAATAAGAGGAGAAAGCTATTACATGATAGAACAAAATCCATAAAAGGGAAGTCACCCCTGATCATTATTAGTAAAAAATACGAGCACTCATAAAATCAACTAAGGCCAATTTTGAGAGAAAAATTGCCATGGATTCAAAGGACAATCATAAGGCCTTTTTCAGCTATGTTAGGAACCTGGGTGGAAACTCCCAGATATGCTCAGAATTAGTCCAAAATGATACAAAAATCACTGAACCCACAGACATTGCCAACATACTGGCAGACAGGTTCAGTGCAAACTTCACCCCTCTCCCCTAAAGGAGAGATAACTATCCCAGCGGAGTGTAGCCTCCCAGACATCTCAAATGCGCAGGTGAAAGCTGCTCTCTCTAAAGCTAAAAACACAGCATCGATGGGACCGGATGGTGTCCCCGGCTGTGTGCTACACGAGCTAAATGAGGAATTAAACCCGCACATAAGGCAGCTGTTTAATCTCAGCCTTACCACAGGATACGTGCCCAAGGAGTGGCGTACGGCAACTGTGGTCCCACTCCACAAAGGCGGTGCCTCTATGGACCCTGGTAATTACCGCCCCATAAGCTTAACAAGTCTAGTCTGCAAAGCTATGGAGAGGATCATAATGGAGCTCATAAACAAAGATAGAGGGGACTTGCAGACACTGGACCCGACCCAGTTTGGCTTCGTCAAGGGCAGATCATGCCTTTTGAACTTGGTCGACTTCTTCGAAACAGTCACCAAGGCCATTGATGAGGGAAAGGCAGTCCATACAGCCTACCTTGACCTTGCAAAGGCTTTTGACACAATACCCCACTCGGGTATTGTAGAAAAACTTACCAGCTTAAATGTAAACCCATATGTCACAAGATGGGTTGCAAACTTGCTTAAGGACAGAACCCACAGGGTTAGAGTTGCTGGCGCTATGTCAGACTCCAAGCCGGTCACAAGTGGTGTCCCATAGGGCTCGGTCCTTGGCCCCTATTGTACGGCAACTACTTCAAAGAAGTACAGGAAAACATGGGAGGACTTTGGCTGACAAAGTTTGCAGACGACTGCAAACTGGGCGGCATAGTGGAAAGTGCATCGGACACGGATATCCTTCAGAAGGGACTCACGGAAACAGATAGCTGGTGCCAGAGCCATGGCCTGAAGTTAAACGTCAAAAAATGTATAGTCATACCCTTCGGGAAAAACAAGGTAACCCCAAGCTACCATATAGGTGGCAATCCACTAAGCACAGAAGAGGTTATCAGGGACCTGGGGACCCAGGTTGACAGTGGCCTTTCTTTTGACACTCACGTTGCTAAAGTGGTTAAAAAGACCTTCTACATTGCCCACCTGATCATGAAGGGATTCACATCCAGATCTAGTGAGGTCATTGTTCCCCTGTACTCTTCACTTATCAGACCAATGATCGAGTACAATGTCCCATTCGGGATGTATCTCACCGAACATCTGCAGCAATTGGAGAGACCCCAAAAGTTCCTCACCAAAAGGATAAAGGGACTCCAAAATCTGTCATATGCTGCCAGATTGAAGAAACTCCAGCTCTATTCAGTCGCATACCGTCTGCTCAGAGGTGACATGTGCCTGACATACAAGGCCATGTCCAACCCGGAATTAATGGACATGCTCCACCTCAAAAAATCCAAATCCACCAAAACCACTAGAGCAATCGACTTAAACCTTAGCATGGATATAAATAGGACGTGCTGGAGGGATAGATTTATCACTCAGAGACTCCCTATGCTGTGGAATAAAATCCCGGTCCATGTGAGGCAGAGCACCTCGCTGGCTCTGTTCAAGAGAAATCTTGACCTGTGGATGGGAGATCGCAGGTTTACCCCGGGAATCATCTCTGTGTCACTGCTGGACAGAGGCACAACAAACCAATGGGCACAGTATTTTTTCATATAAGGGGTGGTGTAAGCCACAAAACTTTAGGCTAGGCTTATAAATGCCTTAGGGCAGATAGCCTAGTATAAACCTATGAACCTATAAAGAGAAGTCTGACCAACTGCCAACATGTGTTTACAAGAATAGACCTAATATAAAGAACATCTTGGAGAGGGATGCTAACAACAAGAATTATAGTGTTGGAGACCACAAAACCAACAAGTGTGGTCATTGTAAGCAGTGCTGTTACATGGAGGAGGACTACAAAGGACTATTATGGGACAAAATTAGAAACTGGGCATAAAGCAGGTAGATACTATTGTTACAGTTCCAAAGTGGTCTACCTTGCAAAATGTTCTTCATGCACTATTTTTTACATCGGTAAGACAAACAATTCTTTGAATAAATGGGTATATCAGCACCTCTACAGTATTAGTAAAAATGTAAAAGTGCCCTGGCAAGGCACATCACAGAATGTGAACACTGTGAAATTCAAATTTGCTGTGCTTGAAAAAATCAAAGTAGATCAGTACAGTGGAGATTAGAAGAATTCATTGCTGCAGAAGGAGATGACATGGCAACTAAGGTTAAATGCCACCTCCCCACCAGGTATCAATGAAGCTGCATCACTGACAAGTGAGTTAAGATACAGAGCTTCAAAACTTTACGCTAGTTCAGATGTTTGTGTTGCTATCCCTTTAAAATTTCTGGTGGACTTTTACAAGGTTGCATAGTTTCCTTTTCCTGTTTGTATATAAGCAGACAGCTTTTGCCTGTGTTTCTGTCTTTTGTGTTCTGAAGATGCCCATCATCAGAGTGGATGAAAGCACTTAATTTTAATTAGTTTTATTAATAAAAATTTATTTTTATACATTTGCTTTGGTTCCTTAGTCCTTGGCAGCATTTGGATCATTCTGAGGTTTGTATTAAATTTAGTTGGACCTTAATCAAATGGGGAGGAGGCCTTAAGCCATTCCAATATTTTGCAAGAAACACAGGGGTATTAAAAGAATCCAAAAAAACACAATGTTCTGTGCTTCAGCCGAAGTCTTACCAAGCCAATGTAAATCAATAACAAAAAAGAAAAAAGAATGGCAAGACACAGCTATGAGCTTATCTTCTTTAATAAAACGATAAAATCCAAATGGTAAGCGCTTTCGGGTTCTACAACCCTTCATCAGACAATTGAAATGAGAATTAACTTCACATTTTAAATCCTAATGCAACCAATCAACTTTCAATACACTACCCGCCTTTTTTGTAAGGCAGGTTTTAAAGGTATCATCTCATTTAAACCTGGATACCTATGAGAGGCAGGTAGTGTATTGAAAGTTGAATGTTTTTTGTTATTGATTTACATTGGCTTGGTAAGACTTTGGCTGAAGCACAGAACATTGTGTTTTTTGGATTCCTGGTTGGTGTGTTCTACTGTGCTCAGCAGGCTATGGAGAGTGATCTGCATGGAATATTTTCGCAAGGGGACTCCTGTGATGTCCTCAAACGAGCTACTCCTTTCAAAAGGACTACTGAATTTTTGTGTCAAAAGAATCCCTTACTTGACCTTGGTTTCATGGTCAATAGAACTGAACTCGAGGTTAGTAATGTTCCACTAGCTATGGACAAGAGGTTCGAAGACTTACTACGCGATTTAAGTTTTAAAGCTGGAAGGCTACAGAGGCTCAAATGGCAGAGCTATCACTTTGAAGCCTGCCAGCATTATGGAATAATACCGCGAGGAATGAGAATTTTGTGCATGCCAACTCAGGGCGATCGTTACCCTGAGTTGTTAGCACAATGGCAGACATTGAACATTGAAACCAGCTTCAAATATATGGATTTGATTAGTAAGTTCTTTGCCCCAGAGATGATAGAGCTGCAGAAGGAAGTGGATGCGTTACAAAGTAAGTTGATCGATGACTTTAAAGAGAGTGACTATTGCAATAGACTTAATAACTTACAACGCAACCTCATGGATAATAATGAGAGGTTGCGGAATCAAAAAACTAGCAAGCTGAAGCGAGATTTTGAGGATTTCTCGACAGGCGATATTTTTGTCTGGCCGAGAAACAAGGGGGCCTCATCTAACGGTAACGTCAGTGGATCCAGCAATGTGGCCAGATGTCAGTATGGAGGGCGTGCAGGAAGAGAGCGCAAAGAGTCAACTACCGTTGACACTACTCAGTCGATATCCAAGGAACCGGTAACACTTCGTGCTGAACCATTGGATAAGGAAGATGAGTTACAACTTGGACCGTCCGTTACAGGGTCCGCGCAAACGGACAATTTGTCAGTACCAGCTGAGGAAATTGTGTCTATGGCGTTTTCGACTAATACTTCAGCAGGACACCTATCGGAAGAGTTTAATGAGCAGGGAGCACGTCCCAAGATGGTGCAGGGCCGACAGCGTTTTTTCGAGAGGTTACCAGCTCCAGTGAAAAAACGCGGAGCCTGGAAGAGATCGCTGAGCGAGGGGAGAGACCCCAACAAGAGGCGAAGGGTTTTGGAATGACTGATCATGGGTTTACTGGTATGGTACACAATTTATCCTTTCATACCTTAACCGAGGATGAGCAAATCGTTTTAAATAAAGGCTTGACTTTTGTGCCTGGGAGGGCCAGTGTTTTTAATGAAATTGTTATGGACATTATGTTATTTTGTAGGGGTTTGGCGCTAAAATGTGTATTTAATAACAATGTTAACAATGATTTAGCTGATGCATCTGCTGTTACTGTTTTGAAACAACCCAGCACCTATATACCACCATTCACACCAGCAATGAATTTATTCATTAATAGCTGTGAACGTGATTTGTTGAGCTATTTTGAGAAAGGGGAGTTCAACAAATTTTATAACCTTACCAGTAAACAACAGGAAGCACTGAGGTTTTTGTCTAACAACCAAGATATTATCATAAAAATGGCAGACAAAGGAGGAGCTGTGGTAATACTAGATACAGAGGTGTATAATAATACATTGCAAGCTTTGTTATCAGATAGTACCACCTACATTCCTATTAATCCGACAACCATAATAAGAGTGGTAGAAGGTGTACATAAAGAGTTAAGGAAGTTAAATTTTGAGATGAAGATTGATGATGACTTACTCAGATTTTTGATGACAGCCAAGGCAACCACTCCCATTTTCAAAGCTCTACCCAAGATACACAAATCACTCACTGACCCACCCTTTAGACCCATAGTTTCGGGTCGAGGGTGGGTTACTGAAAATATTTCGATATGGCTTGAATATACCCTAAAACCTTTTGTAGAGAGAGTACCCACCATATTGAAGGATTCTAAAGGTTTTTTGCAGGTTGTGAGGGATTTTGAACAGAAGCAATTGCATAACCATACCATCATGGTTACTTTAGATGTTCAAAGTATTTTCACTGTGATTAGCAATAGTTATGGCCTACAGGCAATAGAACAGGTCTTACTGAATATGGGTGAGGAACAAAACAGGGTGAAGTTGATTTGTACTTTGTTATCTGTAGTTCTAGAGAACAATGTGTTTATAGGGGGGCAGCAAGCTTATAGGCAGGCACAGGGGGTAGCCATGGGCACCCCCTGTGCCAATACCTATGCTAATTTGGTCCTTTTCTTTTGGGAGAGTGAGACCATCTTTAATAATAAGGAATGGATGCAATACATAGGAGCATACACACGCTTTGTGGACAATGTTTTTATTTTTTGGCAGGGCACTGTAGATATGTTACATAGGTTTCTAGATTACCTTCACTCTACCACCTCTTTTTTTAGATTTACGTTAGCCAACTCCCATGTACAGATTGATTTTCTGGATGTAAGGATCAAACATACTTTACTAGGTTTCTCATCCAGCTTATATAAGAAAGAATGCTGGAAAAATCATTTGTTGTCCTTCGATAGCATGCACCCCCGATTCATGTTTCCTAATATTGTACAGAGCCAGGTGTGTAGGACATCTAGGTTGTGCCTGGAAGATGAACAATATGAGAAGGAAGTAGAGGGGTTGAAAACGTGTTTTAATTTGAGAGGCTACAATGAGAGTATGGTGAATAGGATAGTTGATTCCAGCTCTAAAAAGAGAACCAACAGATATAAACCCTGGTTGAGACAAAGTCGAGTTGAGGGGGAAACATCTCTGCAGTGTAAGAGACCCAACAGTACTAGGTTATACTTTACCGACAGCAGCAATATTAATGACATAAAAAACATAGTCAGTAAAAACTGGAATATATTGAGGAGTGATGCTAGGTTATATGATTTGGTTGGTCCTAGACCCAATTTTGGCTACAGACGTAATACAAATTTGAAGGACTTACTATGTAGAGAAAAATCCGTTTCCGTTCAGAGATCATTGCTGGCCAGACCAGGAACGGTACCATGTGGTACGTGTAAGGCTTGCAACAGCATAAATAAGGTTTCTACCTTTACACATCCAGTGAATGGTCAGCATTTTCAGTTTAAGGCAAGGGCCACATGTAGAACAGTGAATGTGGTATACTTAGCTGAGTGTTCACAATGACCGTTTTTTTATGTTGGGATGACCAACAATATGCTGAAGGTTAGGATATTGCAACATTTAAGCTCTATTAGGAATAAGGACCAGCATAATGCCCTATATAGACACTTGGCAGACAATCCTACACATGCATTTTTGTTCAAAGCGGTCATTAATGTGAGATTAGGTATTAGAGGGGGAGATATCAGGTTACTTACTGAAACACTAGAGTTTAAATGGATCATAACACTTTCATCTTATAGGTACCCAGGTTTAAATGAGATGATACCTTTAAAACCTGCCTTACAAAAAAGGCGGCTAGTGTATTGAAAGTTGATTGGTTGCATTATGATTTAAAATGTGAAGTTAGTTCTCATTTCAATTGTCTGATGAAGGGTTGTAGAACCCGAAAGCGCTTACCATTTGGATTTTATCGGTTTATTAAAGAAGATAAGCTCATAGCTGTGTCTTGCCATTCTTTTTTCTTTTTTTTTTAGGTATTAAAAGAAGCATGGCAGGGGCATAGGTCAAAAACTAACAAAGTACGTTCACAGATTATTTTTTCTACAATTTTTTTTTCTGTTATTTTATCATAACCAGTTTTCCTGACAGAAACATGCAATAGTGTTTTAAGGCAATTATAAATGTTACTAGAATATTACAGCAATTATGCATACAACTACTGTGAAGGATGGTATATTTACAGAGTAAAATAATATGTACAGGCTGCTTGTAAAGATGACATTTTTAAACTTACCTCCTGAATATTAAATTTTAATATATCTTTCATGTAGGTTGGCAACAATGAAAGCAAAGTATAGTAAGTCCAATTATAAGAAAAATGTGCTACCACAATAGACCAGAGTGGTAATGATGTCAATATGGAACGCCAAGGCACAGACGTCTTAGAAGAAAGCTGTAAAAAAAAAAAAATAATAATTTCACAGATTTTAAATTTCATTAGCACTCATTATACTGTTAAAATAAATCAATCTAAATGTGGACTGTCTTTTAATGTAATAATTAAAATATTTTAACAATTCTGCAAATTTATCTTTAAGAAACTTCTAATGAAGTGAATAGTCAGTGTCATGGGTAAAAATAGAACAGCTGTGTACACTTACCACAAATGTGGATGTTTGAGTGTATTCACTGTTACAGTCATCACATTTGGGGTTATCCCTGCCATGGTAGCCCTAGGCTGGCCCGAATACCAGAGACTTAGTATTTCTGAGTCAGTTGCTGTCGCTTGAGGAATGATGTCAGGTCGTCAGTAGTATAAAGTAAGACGGCCGACATCATTACATCAGTTTTTCTTGCCCTAACCTGTCAGGAGCCCCCAAAGTAGGAGGCCAGGTTCTGGTGGAAGAACCCCACAAGTGCAAAATAAATACCAATATGTCCCTTGTACGGAAAGGATAACAACAAGGAAGAATGATAATAAAAGGAGAAAGAGAATACGGGGGATGGAGGGATGGAAACCAGGACTGCAACAGTGAATACACCCGAACATCTACATTTATGGTAAGTGTACACAACTGTACTGTGTTCTTCGTGTTTCACTGTTACAGTCATCACATTTGGGTAGATTTCTAAAGTTGAGGAAATGGGTGGAGGCAGTCAAGGAAACTAGGGGCTGGTTAGGATGCCCTGCAAGATTGCAGAGGCAAACCCTGCCCTGGATTTGGAGAAGAGAGACAGGTGGAAATACTTGGTAAAAGTGTGAACAGATGTCCAGGTGGCAGCCTCCAGGGTGTCCCTGGTGGGGACCCCTCTGAGGAAAGCTGCAGAGGTGGAGGCTGCTCTGGTGGAGTGTGTCCTGACCCCCTTGCGGGAGGCTTCCCATGCTGTTTGTAGCAGAAATGGATGCAGTGTACTATCCATTTGGAAATGGTTTGCTTGGAGATGGCTTTGCCAGACTTTCTGAAGGATGTAGTCCTGTCCAGATAAAATCTGAGTTGTTTGTGCACATGTAGGGAGTGAAGAATCCTTTCCCCCTTGTTCTGGGGATTGGGAAAGAAGGTGGGCAAATGAATGGATTGGTTGAGAGCCACACTGGACACCACCTTGGGCATGAAGGATGGGTTAGTTCTGAGGGATACCCCTGTCTCTATGGAACATGATGAAGGGTTCCACAGCCATGAGTGCTTGCAAGCTCCGAGACTCTTCCTGCTGAAGTGATGGCCAGAAGGAATGCTGTCTTCCAGGAGAGAAATTTTAGCTCTGTAGAAGAAGCTGGTTCAAAAGGGGATAGGGTGAGCTTTTCCAAGACAAAGTTAAGGTCCCAAGCTGGTGTTGGTGCCCTTCTGGGGGGCCTCACATTGCTAGCCCCTCTGAGGAACTATCTGATCAAAGGGTATGAGTAAAGGGGCTGCTCCGTGGGAAAATGAGCACAGATAGCAGAAGCATGAATTTTTATAGAGGAGAAAGAGAGACCACTGTGTGGTAGGTTAGCTAAGTAATCCAGGATGAGAGGGTTGGAGGGCTGTGCCGGTATTGGCTCCCTTAGCCTGGATCCAGGTGCAGAACCCTTTCCATTTATCTGCATAAGACTTTCTGGTGCTAGGATGTCTGGCCTCCCTGATAACATCCAGAACCTGTTTACTGAGGATGGCAGATTGGTTCGGGGTTAGGGACTAAGCCAAGCTGCCAAACTGAGTGTCTGTAATTGGGGATGCATGAATTCCCCCTCCCTCTGGATCAGGAGGTTTGGAATCTGAGGAAGATGCCATGGAGGCAGTGGGGACAGGCTGTGCAGCAAGGGGTACCAATGTTGTTGGGGCCAGTCTGGAGCTATAAGAATGGTCCTTGGTTTTTCCTCCCTTATTTTGAGCAGTACCCTGGGGATGAGAGGTAGGGGAGGAAAGGTACAGACCGACAGACTGAACCCAGGGGAAGGACAGGGCATCCACTTTCCAAGCCATGTAGTGATGCTCCCTGGTGCAGAATTTGCTGAGCAGGTGGTTGGTGTGGGAGGCAAACAGGTCGACTTTCGGGGATCCCCATTTCTGAGTTATTAGGGTGAAGGTACTTCTATTGAGTTACCACTTGTGTGGGTCCAAAAGGTTTCTGCTTAATTGGTCTGCCAGAGAGTTGAGAGAGCACAGGGGTAGTTGCATGGAAGAGGCTGTGAGCCAAAGGGTCATGGCCAGCCTGTATAGGGGTTAGGAGTGAGTCCCTCCCTGCTTGTTGATGTACCACATGACAGTGGTGTTGTCTGTTTTGATCAGGAGAACCCCTGGAGAGAGAAGGAGTTTGAAAGCTATCAAGGCATGCTGCACAGCCATCATCTCTTTTTGATTGATGTGCAAAGGTACTTGCTGTCTACTCCATTGGCCCTGTATGCACCTGCCGTCCAGGTGTGCACCACAAGCGTACTCTGACACATCTGTGTTTCTGGGCAGTGGGGGGGGTGGGGAGAAGGGCAGTCCCTTGTTGTGGGAGCATGCTGTTGACCACCAAAGAAATTCCTTTCCGAGGCAAGGAATTATAGGTAGAAGAGTTTCCAGGTCTTGAGAGTGTTGACACCAAAGACTCTTTAGGTACCACTGAAGTTTCCTCATATGCAGTCTGGCATATGGAATGAGTAGTATGCAAGATGCCATGAACCCCAGAGCTTGCAGGATCTTCCTTGCAGATAGCTGGGGCCTGGTGGCTAGTTGAGAGAATTAGGCTGTCAGGAAAATTTTCTCTGGTGTAAGGTATGCCATCTGGGATACTGTGTCCAGACTTGCTCCCAGGATGATTATCCTTTGAGTGGGCACCTGCTTGGATTTCTTTTCGTTGACTGTGTACCCTAGGGAGGTTAATAGCGTCTTTACAAAGGCCAGATGCTTGAGCAGCTTTTCCTGGCTGTCTGCCTGAATAAGGCAGTCGTCTAAGAATGGGTAAATTTGAATATTTTTGTCTGCAAAAGGCAATGGCTAGAGCCAGATATTTTGTGAAAACTCTGGGAGCAGTAGAT
Source organism: Protopterus annectens (assembly GCF_019279795.1). Lineage (NCBI taxonomy): Eukaryota > Metazoa > Chordata > Ceratodontiformes > Protopteridae > Protopterus > Protopterus annectens. The sequence continues at coordinate 882,037,041 of NC_056725.1, forward strand.
AAACCACAGGGAAGTGCAGAGAACTGAGTGTTGAGATCCTGCCCTGAAGCGGAGATATTTCCTGCATGATTCCCTGATAGGACTGTGGAGGTAGGCCTCTTTTAGATCTGGGGCGGCTAGCCAAGCGTCCTTGGACAGCATGGATAGCAGCTGCTGGAGGGTGAGCATTTTGAATTTTCGGATCACCAGGAAGGTGTTTAGAATGGATAGATCGAGGAAGGGGTGCCAGGTGCCCTCTTTTCTGGACACCAGAAAAAGTCTGGAGTAGAAGCCTTGGCCTATCTGTTCTGCAGGAACGTGCTCTACTGCCCTCATAGAGAGCAGGGAAAGGATTTGCTTTTGAGCCTCTGCCCACTGATTTGGTGGTAGATCTGGGAATCCTTTGAGGTTGGAAGGGTGCAGAAGGAAAATTTGTATCCCTGGGATGCAATGTTCAGAACCCATTGGTCCTTGGTAATGGTGGCCCAGGTGCTTGAGTGAAAGGAGAGTTTTCCTCCTAGGGGTAAGTGAAGGTGGGCAGAGAGGGGGTGGTGGTGGAGGTGAGTCATTGTGAGTTCCTAACATAAGGGGATGGCTTAGAACTCCTGGTTTTGAAGTGGAGGTAGTCCACTGCTTAGATCTCTGCATTTCTTGGGACTGCTGCCTGGGGGGGGTCTGTTGTCACGGGTCCTAGGCTGGGTCGGTTTACTCAGAGCAGGAAGGGACCAGTGCTTGGAGGGACAATGCCTGTTGAACCTAGGGGGCTGGACATGTAAGAAATCCTAAACTGTTTGCATAGATTTTGCTTTTTCTTCCATCTTTTTTAAGACCTCTTCTGTCTTAGTGCCAAATAAGTTATCAGTGTGCAAGGGGGCATCAAACAATTTAGATTTGACATTGTCTGGCAGGGGTTGTTCCTTAAGCCATGCATGTCTTCTAATTACTCTAGTGAATGCTGCCCTGCAAGAAGCTTCTAGGGCATCAAAACCACAGTGCAAAGTGTGTTTAGTTACTTGACCTGCAGATTGCATTAAGTCTTGTAAATCTTTAGATTCTGCTCAAACAGGAAAGAAAGTCATTTTTTGTTTAAGAAGTTCCAAGGTATGTTGCTGAAATTTCAGGATATGGAAGACAATTTAGTGCCCTGATAGCAAGAGTAGCTGAGGTGTATACTTTTTTACCCCATCTGTCCAATGCTTGGAAATCCCTGTCTGAGGGAGTGGGATTCTTAGCAGAGGTTGCTTTAATCCCTTTTGGCCCTTGAGAAAAGACCTCAGGATCAGCTGTTGGATTTTTTAAAAAGATATTTGTGTGAGTCAGGGACTCTATAGTACCTGCCTGGTTTTCTGGGAGCAGGAGGTAGGGCGTCAGGAGTCAAGCTGGAATCAAGGAAAACATCCTCCACAACATCCAGGGCTGGGGGGATGGCCAAGGGTCTGTGTTGCAGAACATCTAGGAATTCCCTGAGTCTCTTTTTAGACTGAAGGTAGTCCTGACTCTCCCATTGGAAATGCTTCCTTAAAGTATGCAGGGTTTCCCCAAAGGAAAAATCCTCTGGGGGTGAGGCTGAAGGAATGGAGTCCTCTGCATCAGAATCCTGAAAAGTGGAGAGGGGTTGCATGTCTTCATAGTCAGATGCATCAGATTCATCTGACTTGTTCAGACAAACTTACTGGGGACAGATCTCTTTTCCTTTCTGAGGCGGTAGCTTAGATTCCCCCGATCAGCATGATAAGATCTTCTGCCATTTTAAGCATTTGAGACTGAGGCAAGGTAGCAGGCGCCTGAGAGTAGGTAGTCAGTTTCTTGGGTGTGGTTCAAAGCCTGCGCCTAAGATACTCTGTTGTTTCTGAAAGAAAGGTAGTCGTAAAAGAAGACGTCGGTTTGTGTTGAGATTCGATAGTGTGAAGGACTTCCTCGGAAGTCAGTGCCTGCTCAGCAGCTTCGGATCCATCCAAGGTAGGGACAACCACCTTAGTTGAAGATGAGTTTTGCAGCATACAGGACGTTGAAAGGATTTCGGTAGTGGCCTGTGAATCAACTGAAGTGGGCATCAGGGGCTGCAAAAGCATCTCACTGAGTACCGGAGGACTGACAACTAGCTTAACGGAAGAGTCATCAGTAGTTTTGGACCTGTGCAGTCGGTCTCTATCTTTACATTTTTTCAGAAGATCTGCTGTCGTGATGGCTTACCGAAGCCATATCGGAATTCGAGGACTGTAAACAAAAACATATGGCTACAATAAGGGATGGTTCTGGCATTGAACAAAGCACATAAGCGACAAAGGGGGACGTTGTGGTCTGGCCCTAAACAAGTGACGCAGTAAGAGTGGAAGCCTTGGTGTGGTATTTGCTTTCCACAGGCGAGACAATTATTAACTTTTTCTGACATCGGTTAGTGCAAGAAAAAAGGATACCCAATGGTATACTTAGCTTTAGAAGACTTCAACTTCAATTCAGAGATGAAAACACAGGCAGCAGCCAACCGGCACTTGTGCGAACTGCTTCTGCTTTGGACTCCATGGCAAGAAAGACTGATGTAATGGTGTTGGCTGCCTTACTTTATACTACTGATGATGTGACGTCAGTCCTGGGGCAACAACAACCGACGCAGAAATACTAAGTCTGGTATTCGGGCCAGCCGAGGGCTACCTTGGCAGGGATAACCCCAAATGTGATGACTGCAACAGTGAAACATGAAGAACATCTATCTTTTACAATGCAGACAGACTGCAAGATGAATGCTGAACTTAGCACCAAGTGTACACTGATTCAAGTGTTAATGCTCAAAATATTCCCTTTCACTACAAAACAAAAATAATGTGGGTAAACTTGTAGCACTGTTGCTTAGGATACCGGTCATAAACACCAGATCTTCGAAGTTGCCTTAGCAAGTCCACTGGCAGATATTTAGGCCAGAACATAGTGTTTCAAGACTAACTCAGAAGTTTCATTCCCTCCACTTCAGCAGCAAAATATTGCAGCTTCAGTGGGCCCATTTCTGATGGCAGCAAAATAAAAGGGTGTGTGGTACTCCTTCCTTTCCAAGTATTTCCTGACAAGGGTTCTAAGAAAGTAAAGAGTACTGTTGAAACTTTACTAAAGAAGACCAGCAATTAACTCAAATCATGAGCAAGTGCTGTAGAGATACATGAGCATCTGTTTTTACATAGTGTCCTATACAACACTGCTATGTTCTTAGGATCATTTTCAGACTGCATGTCCAGAAAATGAACAAACCCCAAACAAATGCTAGTTAGGTTAACATAACCTGGTGAGTACTTGCTCAGTTTACAGAAAACAATAAGATCACATAAACCCAGCAAGACTCAAAAGATTCTCTAGGTTGAAAATTAGGGCAGAAGGTTATCATACGAGACCCTTCGATGAGTAGTTAAACTGTGGATCCTGGATCAACCTGCAATACTGCAAACCTGCAAAGAAACAGAAAGAGTGCATTAAAAGCCAACACTACAAAAACAGTGGTATCTGGCAGTTTTCAGCAGGTTGCCTATCTCAGCTGTGAAGCCTGATATTGAAAAGTACTGCAACTGCAAAATGTGAACTTCGATTTCAATACTTCATTGGTGAATCTGACACTCAGTATTACACTTTTAAAGTGTTTTGCGGGGCAGCAAGTCAGCCCAATCCTCATACCCAGAACATCAGCACTGTGCCCCCACACTTTACATTTATTAATAAGACATACCAATACTGCCACTGCACCTTAGACTTGGAAGAATTATGGCAACAAACTACATCTTCCCATTTACTGTACCCCTCAAATTCACTGGATACACTCATAATGACAAAGGTCATAATTAAAGTCCTCAGAATTACAAAAGGAAACTCACTCAAGAATTACAAACTTACAACACTGCAGTTGCTCAGCAGATCTCAATCCATTATAGATTCACAAGTTCACAGGTGTTTACTAAACTAACGACCACAAGGGCCATTTTAAGCCTAGCCATGCATCCTGAATGTCTAAAGTTCTGATACCCTTGACAAGTGTAAGCAGGGCCCTGGGAGATGAACCACTTACAGGCTGCCTGTGTCTATTAGAGACATATGTGCCAAACCAGGGATGAATTTTCCTGTTTCCCATCCAATTGCCCAGGCTGCACTTGAATTGGGTTACAGAGGAACTCTGTTTAACATGGATGGGGAGCTTGTTCCAGCGACGGGGTAATCTCTGGGATACATACCTGTCTCTCCAGCAGGTCCTATTTATATCACAGGCAAGGTTTATGTCTTTAGAATGCGTAATTCTGGTACTGTTTGTTTTGCGGATATGCAGGAGGTCCATCAGAGTGGGGCCTGACAATGCTCTGTATGTCAGGCATAAATCTCCCCTCAAAATATTGTAGGAGACAGAATACAGGGATAGAGCCTTGAGGCAGTCTGCATCCGACATTTTACTTGAGCCCTGTATTTTTAGTGAGGAACCTCTGAGGACATTCCAATTATTGGATATGCCTGGTTAGGTACATACCAAAGGGGACACTGTACTGAATGATAGGTCTGATGAATGTCAAATACAGTGGACCAATGACTTCCTTGGATTGGACTTGGATGCTATACCTGTTTACAAGTTGCACAACACAATGATTTCCTCACTACTGCAGACACGTGATGGTCAAAGGCTAGATTACTTTCTATGTGTGTCTCTTAAGTCCCTGACTACTGGGTTAACTCTAAGAGGTGTGTTGTCAATATGATAGTTACCAGGGGTGGATGACTTCCAGAAGGATACTATTATGCATTTTTGGCATTTAGTTTTAGTCCATGGCTCTGACAGCAGTTGTTTGTCTGTGCCAGCCCCTCCTGGAGAACATTTGTGTCAGTGTGGGATTCAATGACACCTCCTAATTTGCAATCATCTGCAAATTTAGTCAGCCAGAGACCACTGACAGTGAAGTAAATGACAAAAAGGAGCAGTCCAAAGACTGATCCCTGAGGGACTCCACTTGTGACTGGCCTCTTTGTAGAGGTGTACTCTCCAATTCTAACTTCTTGGGTCCTGTCTGTGAGCCAGCTGGCTATCCACTGGGTAACATATAAGTTTGTACCTAATCTCTTGAGTTTATCAACAATGCCTGAGTGCAGTATTATGTCAAATGCCTTGGCCAGGTCAAGGTAGGCAGTGTGATCCACTTTGCCTCATCCCTTGTCTTGATGACCTTTTCAGAGAAGTCCACCAGGTTGAGTAGGCATGATCTGCCTTTGACAAAACCAGACTGAGTTGGGTCCAGTGTCTGGAGGTTTACTATAACTCTATTGATATAATTTCCATGATAATTCTTTCCATGTCTTTAAATACAGACTAGCGAAACTTATGAGTCAGTAGTTTCCAGGGTCTGTAGATGGCCCACCTTTGTGCACAGGGATGACTCTTGCTGTTCTCCATTCATGAAGCACGAAGCCTGTTTGGAGGCTTACACAGATATGCGCTTTTCTTGAATTGATTTTGGGCAATAACGTATTCATGTTTTATGATCAATACTTTTGACAGAGAGATGATGTAGTCATGGGTATCCCCTGTGCCAACATCTATGCCAACCTGGTGCTGGCACAGTGGGAGGCCACCCATTTTCTATCTAGTACTTGTCCATGGAAGGCAAGTTTGAAAATATACTATTGTTTTGTGGATGACATATTTATTTTGTGGAGTGGTACAACTGAAGAACTATTGTTATTTGTTAGATATTTGGAAAACACAACAGATGTTTTATGTTTTACTGTTAGCTATTCTGCTGAATCAATAGATTTTTTAGATGTGAAGATCTATAAAGACTTGACTGGCAAAATACAAACCAGAGTGTATAGGAAGAGTTGGTGAAGAAATAACATGCTAATGTATGATTGTATGCACCCAAGGCACATTTTTGATAATGAGTGGACAAGGGTTAGGAATTTACAGACTATGTACTGAAGACAGTATATATACGAAAGTGAGTTAGACAACATGCAATATATGTTTGCTAGTCGCGGCTATCCAACACAAAGGGTTGAGAGAACAACAGCTAGGACAAAGAGTTGGAAAAGGAATAGAGGCAAGCCACGGTTCAAATGTAATATGGGCAATTCTGATAATGGGATCATTGTTAATGAACAGAAGCCAAATAACCAGTTTGTGAGAATAAATTTACACTATAACAGTGACACTGATGCCATTTCCCAGGTGATAATAAAATAACTTGATTTCATATACTGATGATAAACTGAAAGCATTAGTAGGTCCCCACACCAGATTTGCTTATACTAACCGCCAAAATCTGAAGCAGATTTTATGTGAGAACATACTTCCCAACAGGTCTATAATACATAAGAATAAGTTGGGAACTTTTAAATGCAAGAAATGCAAGGCATGCCAACATGTCAAAGAAAATAACATATTTGTACACCCTGTGTCAGGTAGGAAATATATACCTAGATTGCATGCAGACTGCAGAATTAAAAATGTGGTGTATTTAGCTGAGTGCATATCATGCCAAGCATTCTATGTTGGGAAGACTAATAGAATGCTGAAACAATGTATACTGCAACATATGAGTGACATCAGATTATGTTTGAGAAGTAATGCTCTATATCAACATGATGAAACAAACAGAGAGCACATATTTCAGTTTATGGTGTTATACATTCAACAAGTGAGTATGAGGGAGCGACATTATACGCAGTAATGAATTAGCAGAGTTAAGAAGGCTAGCTGAATTGCAAGCTAACCATATACATGGGTTAAATGCCTGTATGCCTTTAAAACCCTTATTGAAGGAGCGTAGGTTCTGCTACTGATTCTAATTCGTTGTTACTTGCATAAATATGGTTGATTTTAACTGTTTTTTTTTAGATCTGATGAAGAGTTAATGCTCAAAAGTGCTTATCTGTGTGTCAAATAAAGTTTTAACCAGTCGTGGTGGCTCCAGTGGGTTTTCTTCTTATCCTGTATGGTATCGTTTACCACTGTGGACTTTTACTTCTTCCTTGGCTGCTTTGGATTTTTATAACTGTTACAATTATAGTCACTGTTAAATGACGACTATCCCATTATACCCCTCCACTTCTCTGCAAGGTGTAGAATCTATAAACCTTTTGCCATCTTCAACTGGTGAAGTGGGATGAAGGGGACAATTTCCCCAACAATGCATCAGTTCCAAAATAACTCCAAATCTGGGATCTCAGAGATAATATTCCAATTCACAGAGATCAGAGGTGGGGTAAGAAATTCCATATGGTAATCTATGAGTCTCTTACAGGTACACTTCCTGGGAGTTAGGAGAGAGGAATTTTTGGGTGTTAGGAGAGGGGAATTTTTCAAAGACCCAAAGAGATCTTGGTCTCCTTGCTGAAGGAGGGGTTCAATGAATTTGTTGTGCTCTGTCCTTTGAGTCAAGGAAGACAACTCTGACACTGGTGTCTATGGGAAGAACTGAGACAAGAGGTGCAGTTCCATTCTGATGGACAATCACCACAATAAACCCAAAAGTTGAGTTGGAATCCAACAACCCAGAGAAACCCCTCAGCACAGATTCAATCCTTAAAGAAAATGAGGAAGTTATCATTGACAAGGGAGCCCTGAATGCTAATGAGCAGGTTGGTTTTGATACTGAAATCTGCACTGACATCTCAAACACTTAAGTCTCCAACACAAAGACTGGCATAAGGGTCCAGCACAGAGATCTACTCATCACCAAGGTGATCAGTGTTGAGCGAGTTGGAGGCAACTTCTGAACTGATGGACTGGAACTAAACAGTAACAAAGGAAGATGCACTAAGATCATCATTGACTCTGAGACCCTCACCTCCAAAATGTGTTGGGGGACTAGCAGAAGTAACTTGAATCTGTGGGTCAACCAAATGAGCTCTGGAAACACATGACAGATGGGATATCACCCACATCTATCTGTGCCTTGAAGAAGGCCATTTACATTTGATCCTAACTAATGTCCAAGATACTCCTGACAAGCCTGGTAGACCTAAATAAGGAGGAGGAAGGAGGATGGGAGCTTAGGAACTTTGAGAGGTCTCTCTCAGATGACCAGCTGCTGGTAGTTTCCCTCCTTGGTGATCTATCAATAAGTTTTGGTATAAGTGGGTGCTGGAACTGATGGCATAAATAAAGATTACTCTAGTCAAATCGAAGATTGGACATCATGGGAGGTGAGATTTAGGTACCTTAGGAGGAGTAGTAGTAGTAGTAGCAGGATTGTCGGATATGTCACATCAGGCCTGGGGATGTTCTGGCTCCAGGCACACAACACACATGAGCATATTCTGGGAAATAATCAAGTGCCCGCACTGTGCACTCTTTTTAAAGCCTAAACCAGTTTCCATTTTTTAAATAAACAATGTCAAAGAATATGAGCAAGAGTAAACTCTACACTAACCACTAACAGCAAATGGACAAATACAAAATAAACAGTCTAATGGCAATGCAGCAGTACGCTGATGAAAAAAAAAAGATACAACCGAAAAATATAAAAACAGAAAGTACCACTGACTATTCACTACAGGATTAAAATAAAGAGGATTAGGTCTCTACCTAATCTGAGGAATGAAGGAGATGCCAATAAGATTTTTTTAAATGTGGAAAACAAAAAGTGGTTAATGCTACAGAAGGACAACATGGCTAAAGGTCAGTTAATAGTATAAAAAAATAGACTTATCTGGCAACTTTTATAAAGTGGACTGGAGACCTGCGTCAGTAGACAGAGGTAGCAAATGAGACCCGAAGGGCTGAAAGGACAGGGGTGTACGGTGAAAGAAGGAAGGAGCTTGAGTGGTGGAGCAGGCAAAAGTAGCTGAAGCAGCTGCCAGGTTGGATGTACCACAAGGGTGGATAACACAAAAGACAAGTTGGAAGGAGAGAATAATGCAAGATAAAAGTTTCAGCTACTTTCACCCTTAGACTGTTTTAGCAAAACATGCCCCTTTTGACTGGACAGACCTCTGAGTGTGATAAAGTCACAGGAAATGTCTACAACAAAAGTTGTAATCATTGTTTTCATACACATAAAATTCCTTCCCCCTACAGGCATTCACAATAACACAGACAAGCATTAATAGGGGTGTTCAACTCTGGATAAATACACAGCGGCTAGTAATTTTCATAAAAAAACTGTCTCCCCAAAGAATAAATATATTTTGGCCAGGTACACACCACACATTTGACTGTGATCAACTGAAAGAAATTCTGGCTATAGTGTTGTATTTCATCTGGACTCTCTTGTTTTGCCTCTTTTTCTCTTGCTCTCTCACGCTTGTGCACACACACACACACACACACACACACACACACACACACACACACACACACACACACATGCACCACTGTTCCTGATGACCCAGACTGAGAAACATTTAAATATTCAACTGACTGTAAAGATCAGTTGCTTTGACATTCAGAGTGCCTTTTCACCCCCCCAACAACAACAGTAACCACATTCTGGACTTGGTGTGATTCTTATGATTAACTATGATTAAGTTATTGCTTTCAGTTAACACTTTCTGTAGGAATTACCTTTTACCCACCTAATGTTTGTCTTTTCGGCTTTTCCTGTTAAGGGGTCGCCATAGCGGAACTCTGGTCCGCTAATGATTAGCAAGTAGATTTTTACGAAACGCCGAGGTGCCAGCTCGACACCCAACCTTAAACGAAGGCACGCCCATTTACGCACGCATGTCTTTCGAACGCTACCCAACTGCAGAGAGGACATGCAGACTCCACACAGAAGGAACTCCCAAGCCACGCCGAGAATCGAACGGGAGAACCTCTTGCTGTGAGGTAACAACACTACCGCCGTACCACCGTGGCTACACTTTACCCACCTAATATTTTTGTTAAAATGCAAGAGAGAGAAACAGAAACATCTTGATGATGAAAGTATCTACTCTGATCAGTGATTTCTATTCAAATTATTGAAGTACACTAACAATGGTCGCACATAAGCAAACAATGACAATGACTGCCTTGTGTATTAACAGGGTACTAACTGGTGAGCCATGGACTCTTATTACATGACAGGAAGGGAAGTGAAGCAAAAGTTCTAATGAGCAGTATTCTGTCATAATTCAGGGTTCACTTACGCATGTTTTCTTAGAGTTATTTAATTAGTAAATTAACTAAAGAAAACAAACACCTAACCCTAAACTGTACTGACTGTGGCAAAATGAAAGTTAGGTACTTACCATAATGATACAGCCATGTTGTTTTGTTTTTATCCGGTTCACTCTTTGGGTTTATCGGATCCAATTGGATCAGACCTCTGCACCTTTTGGAGGCTGTGGATCCAGGGATCTGACTCCTCCTTTACCCATAATTTCCTCTGATCCCCCAAAATACCTCAGATCAAGTTTGCCTGCTGATATGTACTAACCATAAATGTTCCATCTGAGTAGTTGTTCTTCATTTGTCTTCAACTTGTGGGTTCACGGATCCATATCGATTTCAACTCTGCTGCATATCCAGCATCTGATCCAAGCTCTAAGCTCCTCCACTTACCCATAATGCCCCCATCTCCTTCCTCCCTTCAGATCGAGTTTGCTGCCCAATCAATTCCTCACACCCGACCCAACAGGACCTTGTCACTACCAGAAAAAAATTCTGGAACAAAGAGATGGACACAAGGGCACCCTAAAAGTGTCCACCTTCTATTTTTATATACTCACCAACAGCTCAGACAAGGCTGGGGGAAGGAGGGGGGATGGGTAAAGACAAATGAAGGACAACTACTCAGATGGAACGTTATGGTGAGTACATAACTTCTTTATCTGAAGTAGTTGTCTTCATTTGATCTTCAACCTGTGGGACAGAGTCCCCAGCTACTAAACACCTTGGAGGCCCTCATGGAAGGATATGCAGAAGCACTGCAGAGCCAAAAGATGCCCTGTTTCTGGATACGATGTCCAACTTTATAATGTGAAATGAAGGTATGAGATGAGGGCCAAGTAGCTGCAGAACAAATATTGTCCAATGAAACTCTGGACCAAAAAGCTGTAGAAGTGGCCACAGATCTGGTAGAATGTGCTTTCACCTGACATGGCAGGGAAATCCCCCTGACAGAATACGCCTGAATGATGCATTGGGAAATCCAACTGGCAATAGTAACTTTGGAGATTGGTTTCCCTAAAAAGGGTTTGGAGTAAGAAACAAAAAACTGGTCAGACTTACGTTTCTATTACACAGGGCAAAAGCATTTCGTAACTGTCTGTGTACATCCAAAAAGTGCAATTTATTTTCTTTATTTTGAAAATTTGGAAAGAAGACCGGGAGATTAATCATCTGATTAATGTTGGCCTCTGAAGCTACTTTGGGAAGAAAAGATGGGTTAGTGCACAGAGACACCCTGTTCTTATGAAAAATCATATAAGGGTCTTTGACCAATAGGGCTTGAAGTTCTGACACTCTCCTGGCAGAAGTAATGGCAACTAAGAATGCAGTCTTCCAGGACAGAAATTGCAGATCCACTGAAGCTACAGGTTCAAAGAGGGTGACACTAAAGCCTGAAGCACTAGTGTAAGATCCCACGGTGGCATGGGATCCTTCACCGGGGGTCTCAGAAGAAAGGTACCTTTAAGGAAAGTCTTGCAAAGCTTTGAGGATGCCAAGGAAGCCACATTTTCCCCCACATGAAAGTTAGAAATTGCAGTCAGTTGAACTCTTGACTGTGGACGAACTGGAGCCTTGTTGAAAAATCCCAGACAAGAATTCTAACACCACAGAAAATAGAGCAGTAAAGGGATCCAATGCATGCTGCAAAGCCCATATAGAAAAATGTTTCCACTTGCTATAGTATACCTTCCTGGTAGAAGACTTATGAGTTGCCACCAGAATTAGTTTGATGGCAGAAGACAAACCGGGAGTCCTGATAATAATGGGAACTGCAACAACCAAGCAGTGAGCTTCAGACTGTCCAGGTCTGGATGGGGAATCCCTAAAGGATGAGAAGTGAGATCCAGAACTGGATCCAACATCCATGGTGGAGCCACCAGATGAGACCAGAGAGAAGGAAAATAGACTTGGCGAGGCCAGAAAGGGGCAATGAGGATCACAAAGCTCCCCAGCCTGTGAGTTTTCTGAAGAAATTTTGGTATCAAGGGAAGAGGAGGATAAGCATGCAGAACACCGGGAGGCCATGCATAAGTTAGAGCATCTCTGGGGGCCATCCCCCTGAGGGGGATTCAGAGTGAAGAACTTGCTGCATTTCATGTTGGAAGGGAGAGGTGAAGAGACTGCAGCAAGGCTGACCCCACTTGTGAAAGATCTGTTCCGCTACTGAAGGATTCAGAGACCACTCATAAGGCATCAGGATAGATCTGCTGAGCCTGTCCGCTAGAATGTTGGCGCGTCCCGGAATGTGGGTTGCCACCAGAAAAAAGCCAGTGGAGATCGCCCATTTTCACACTCTCATGGCTTTGTGGCAAAGGGGATAAGACCTGGCTCCCTCCTGTTTGTTGATATACCAGACCACTGATATATTGTCTGCCTGTATAGCAATCATTCCTGACGGAAGATGGGCATTGACAGCCTGCAGCGCAAGAAGCACCACCCTCATCTCCAGGAAGTTGATATGCAAACTGGTCTCATAGGGGGACCACTTGCCCTGAACTGTCCTTCCTGAGCAATGCCCCACCACCCCAGCTGGGAGGCATCTGTAGTCACCGTGGCCTTGGAAAATGATGGGAAAAATGGACGTCCCCATATCAGATCCGGGGAATGACTCTTCCACCGAAGAGGGTCCCAACACACTCAAGAGATTCGAACAGGGTAAGACAGTGGGAGATCTAACAGAGACCATTGTACGGAAAGGGTCCACTGAAGGATCTGCATGTGAAGGCACACCAAGGGTAAAAGATTGATTGTGGCCACCATGGACACCAACGCCCATAGTACTACTACTGCCATCGGAGAGTGAGTTTGAAGAATGTAAAGAACATGTAGCCTTAGACTGCGTACCTTGTCTGGAGTAAGGAAAATTCTTGTCTCAGTTGTGTCTAACCAAGCCCCAATGAAGTCTAAGGTCTGAACTGGGGTCAGAGATAATTTACTGAGATTGAGGGCGATGCCTAATCTCTGGGCTAGTAGTTGAAAAGAGTCCTTCACTTGACAAAGTTGACGACTGTAAGGGGCAGCAAAGAGCCAATCGTCCAGGTAGGGAAATACCTGAATGCCCTGGAGTCACAGGACCCACTACTATTAACATCACTTTGATAAACACCCTGGGGGCTGTGGTGAGACTAAAAGGGAGCGCTCTGAACTGATAATGATTGGCTCCTAGCCGGAAGTGGAGGAACCTCCGAGAGCGTCTGTCCATCTTGATGTGATAGTATCCTGGAGGTCGACTGAGCACATCCAATCGTTCTCCTGAAGGAAGGGCAGAATAGACTGAAGGGTAACCATCCAGAATTTTGTCTTGGCCACTGACAGGTTCAATGTGGATAGATCCAGAATTGGTCTCAAGTCCCCTGTCTTTTTTGGCACTAAAAAGAACCTGGAATAAATGCCTAATCCAGACTGGTCTTGGGGGAACGTGTTGGATGACCCGTTTTTCTAGCAGTTTTGCTATTTCCAGTGCTGCATCCCCCATGTGTGCGGGTGGAACATCCGGAAGGTGTTTTGGTGGTACAGGTGTCTCCAGGAATGGGATTGAATAACCTCTGGATATAATCTGCAACAACCAACGGATCTGTTGTGATGGATTCCCACTCCATGTAGCGATAACCAGCCCCAGACTGCCTCCAGGCATGAGTAGTCAGGCCACCCTTCAGGGCTGCTGCACAGGTCTGTCCGAGAAAGGTTCTCGAGACCCATAACTTCTCGGACCCCCTCTGCCTCTAGGGTGACGTCTATCGTATCCCCCTCTGCCCCTGGAGGAAAGTGAGTCCTGAGCATCTCGGGGAAAAGTCTGAGATTTCCAGAACTACATCTTCTTAGTCCCTCACTAATTCCTAGAAAAGGATCGTTGAGGGGCGGAGAAGTGGATCCCGATGGCAGACAGAGTCTTCCTGTCCTTCTCACTCTGAACTAACGTCTCATGTACCGACTTTCCAAACAGGGAGGAATCGTCGTACGGGGCATAGGTGAATGACGTCTTAAAAAGTTCAGAGAACTGACAGAGCTAGAGCCAGAAATGCCGCCTGATGACAACTCCTGTACCAGCTGCTCTAGCGGCTCCCTCTGTAGTATGGGAGAGGAGACGCATACAAATACTCGCAACTGACTTTAGAGTGACCATACGAGCAGAAAACTTGGACGGGGTCGACTCAGCGATCTCCTTCACTAGGTCTTGCTGCAGCCGAATCACATGTGCCATGTAATTCAGTGCTCTTACAGAAAAAGTTGCTGAAGTATACACCCGCTTCCCAAAATGGTCCATCTCCCTTGACTCCCGGTCTGGAAGATGAACCGTGGAGCTCTCCTGAGCAAGCTCTTTCCTAGTGGCAGCTGCCACCACCACAGCATCAACCGGGGACCCCTTGTTCCAGTGTGACCTATCTGAAGGGGGGCTCAAAACTTTATCCAGGCATTTGGTAATGGGCTCCATTGTGTCCAGTTCATTTCACGCCTGAGATGTTATCAGGTCCACTAAAGGATCTGGAAGAGGGGACACCCAGGAAGTAGAGGGTCCTGCGCCAAATGCCTCGAGGAACACTGATTAGTCTGAGATTGGTTTCTGGGCAGACTACACCCACTCGCTGGCAGAGGAGTTCCATGATGTCTCCAAAGGAGACATCCTCAGTGGGTGAGCATGGGGAACCTTCCAATTCCTCCAAATCGAAGTCTTCAGTGAGAGACTTCGGTGGGGAGTCTAAGTGCCGCCTTTTGCATGCACGTTTGTGAGGGATCTCTTCAGTGGGGATCTCTGGGGAGGACTCGCCAAAGTCTTGCTGCTGCCAAGCAGAAACTTCCTGAGGAAAAGTGGTGGCAGGCTGTCCCTGAGACAGCAAGATGGCTGGGACCGTACAGAAACAGAAGGCGTCGGGGTGGACTCCAAGGACAAGATGGTCAAGGGTCTTGAAATCGAGAGAACCCTCTTCACCACATCGAAAACCGAAGGGGAACAGACATCCTGAGAAAGGCCAATGGGAGCAGTCACCCTCTGACCTGATGGGAGAGCTAGTGCCGAGACTCCAAGCGCCGAGATACCGATAGGAAGGCTGCACTCCGACACACTAGGAGCTGTAGAATATGAACAGCCAAAGCATGTGCTTGAAGGAAGTGAGTACGTGACAGTCTGAATATATTAAGATGTACTGTGTATTATGAACTTTGAATGAACTGTGAGTAGTGAAAAATTACTAAAAAACAAGAGTCTGCTTGAAAGCAGTAAATGTGCCTTTTATAGAAGTATATCCGATTTTCTTTCTCTGCCCAGAGGTATAATGATGTGAACTGCTTTATGCTTACGGGTAAATCATTGATTGGTTAATTGTTTTGTATAACGATCTAATTGGTTCATTTTATATTTTTGTACCATCAGCAATATTCACAGTATATAAGCTAGTGCATTCCTTTGTTCTGGGAGTCTCCCTGGTGCTTTTCCATGAGGCTCCCACACGTGTGTACTGTAGTTAATAAATACCACTGAAAGAGAGAAAGAACTGCATTTGTCTTCATTCTCAAGGTAATGTGTAACTTAACAGAGCTGACATTAACCCCTCGGATCCGACGCAGAGAGCTTGTCATCCAACCAGCTGAAGTCATAGCCGGCGTAGAGGTAGAAGGTACTGCCAGCGCGGACCCCACAATCCAGAGAGTCCACGGATCAATGGGCTCCAAAACTGAAGGTCAGATCGGAGAAGTAGTAATTGGAATAGGACTGTGCTCTCCCCGGTCCGGAAGGAGAGGGGGCAGGCAAGACTCTCATTTGAATCTGGGTGCAGATAAATTTCTGCATCATCCTGTCCATCTCCACTTCACTAAGGCTCCGGGTGGAGTGGGAGGAGGAGGCGACCGACACCAGCTTGTGAGGGCGGTGAGGAGAAGGCTGCATTGGCAACCAGATCTGGGGTCCTCTGGCTCTGGGGTGAACGGAGCCGGGGAAACTCCAGTCTCGGGAGTTGACCTAGATTTAGGTGGAGGGCCAGTCGGAGCAGAGTGATCTGGAGATCACTTTCTTGGCCTATCTTTCTTAGATAATTTACCCCCATCCCCGGGCCTCTTAGAGGGAGTTTGAGTTCCTTTTTCATGGCTACTGCCACAACCATGGCATCTACTGGGGGACCTTTGCTGCAGCTGTCCTGTTGTTTGGGGTGACCAAGTTTTGTATGGCTTCTTTAAGATAGGCTCCACCAAATCAGGATCCTTCCAAGCTCATTGCACTACCAGGTCTATGAGGTCATCAGTGGATGGCATCAATCACAAGATAGAACAGCCAATCTCAAAATCTTTGAGGAACAATGACTCTTCAGGACAGGGCATATCTTTGGACAAACCCCTTGCTGGTTCATCAGTTCTAGAATATAATCAAAGGTAATGTCTTCCAGAGGGGATTGTGGGGACCCTTCACTGTCATCCAAGCCTCTGCCTTCTGTGATTGACTCCAGGAAAGGGTCCAAATATCTCCTCTTACACATCTGTTTCCTAGGATCTTGCCATGTTTGGGCTTCTGGAAAAGGGTCAGAATCAGACTGGGAACACACTTGGAGAGCACCCCCAAGGCTGAAATAGGCTAACTGTCCGAGTTAATCTGTGTGTGCAGAGTCAGAGGCAGTATTCAAAAGGGTTGGGATGGAGCAGAGTGTGGGAGAGAAACCTTTTTGCTTGGCCTGGCAAGAACCCTTTCAAATGCCTTCAAAGCAGAGGCTGCAATTTGAGCCAGAGAGAGACCCCTCTGATCTGAAACAGAAATAGGAGGACATCCTCTGCTTCAATATGCCTGGGCTCTGAGGCTGACAACGGAGCCTAACTATTGAGTACCAATGCTCTGAGAAAAAGAGATGGATCTGAGAGCCTCAGAGTCGACTTGACCCATCAAGTATCAGCACAGAGACTTTGTCTCAGATACCTGTCCTTGTCCAACAAAATTGGAGTTGGGAGAGTAAGGGAAATATTCAGAGTCAAAGTTGAGAGGACTGTCAGATCCGATGTGGGTGCTCTGGGTAGGCTTGGACCAGTGGGCATCAGATCCAAAGGTCGGACCATAATAAGAGTTACCAAAAGAGTGGTAGATGGACATAAAACTGATGTTCCCAACATGGGACGCTGCCAGAAAACTCATAGTTGGATCTGCATCTGGAGGAATCTCATCATCTTGCCAGTGTCTACTTCAGTGAGGCTCGTCAATGAATGAAAGTACCTCGAAGATGCCACCAAAGGAGGTTTCGAAGAGTGTCTCTCCTGTAAAAATGGGGACTGGAGCAAAGGACTCATGCTCTGGTGAGAAGTGGGGAGGAGGTATTGGTGAACAGATCCCAACTGCTGTGGGATCCAACTGTTTTGGATTTTTTGGTGCTGGTCCCAACAGTTTTGATGGATTCGGAGACCACTTTCTGGTTTTCTCCATCTTTTTATCAGAATTCTAATTATTTTCCTTCTCTTCTCATTAGGCTTTTCTTTTTCTTCAGTGGTGTTTGGTTTATCTGGCCTTTCTACTGCTGAAGCAGAAGAAGTTGGTTGTGCAGCTGATGACTGTGCAGTGACTCCAGTTTGAGTGGGAATCAAACCTTTTAACACCAAGTTGCCCTAGTGCCCCTGCAAAGCTCTAGTAGTGAAGAGGGCACACAAATCTCACACTCCACATCCAAATGTACACACACACAGAGTGTTGAGGGTCCTGCAGCAGAATCTTCTGGCCGCAGGCCGAACTTTTTTTAAAGCCTGGAACCTTGACAGCTATTGTAAGGAGTAAGTCCTACTCAAACAAATCCAAAAAATGCTGTATCTAAACACTAGTAAACTAAGGTTAAGACCATAAAAACACTAATAAGGAGATAGCAAAAATCTAAACATTATTAAGCAGAGCAAACTAGGGAAAGGATTTTGCTAACAAAGTATAACAATATGTATTAACTCTTCTTTTTTGTGTATATATACCAGAGAGGAAAGTGACTGTATAAAGGGGTACGGTGAAACAGGTTCTTTTGCATGGGCAATACACAGTGGTGGAGTGAAAACTTGTTTTGCAACTACACATTAAATTTAGCCAGCAGCAATCACGAAATATGTGAACATATCTGTGAAATAAAAGAAAGATGTGGATATTGTGAGTTCTTTGATACAACTAAAAGATAAGATGTTCATAGGTTCATACTAGGCTATCTGCCCTAGGGCATTTATAAGCCTAGCCAGAATGTGTTTGGCTTTCGCCACCCATTTTAAATTTATTTTGCTATGCCCTTTTTCGAGGTTAGTATACTGTGCCTCTGTCTAACAGTGACACAGAAGTGATACCCGGGGTAACCCTACGATCTCCCATCCACTCATCAAGATTCCTCTTGAAGAGAGTCATGAGGGACTCTGCCTAACCTGGACTGGGATTTTATTCCAGAGTGAAAGGAGCCTCTGGGTTATGAATCCGTCCCTCCAGCATGTCCTATTTATTTCAGTGCTGAGGTTCAAGTCTCTCGAGTGCGTAGCTCGATGGGATTTGGATTTTCTGAGGTGCAGCATGTCCATTAATTCCGGGTTGGACATGGCTTTATACGTCAGGCACAGATCGCCTCTGAACAGGCGGTATGCCACTGAGCAGAGCTGGAGTTTCTTTAACCGGGCAGCATATGGCATCTGTTTGAGCCCTTTGATCCTCTTGGTGAGGTACTTGTGGGGTCTTTCCAGTTTCTGCAGGTGCCTGGTAATGTACATCCCAAAAGGGGCATTGTACTCAATTATGGGCCTGATGAGGGATGAGTAAAGAGGCACGATGACCTCCCCCGATCTAGATGTGAATCCCTTCATGATTAGGTGGGCTATATAAAATGTTTTTCTAACCACTTTGGCCACGTGGTTGTCAAATGAGAGATTGCTATCAACTTGGGTCCCCAGGTCCCTAATTACTTCTTCTGTACTTAATGGATTAATTTGTGGGCACTTTGTTTTTGCCAAAGGGGATGACTATACACTTTTTGGCATTTAGCTTGAGGCCATGGCTCTGGCACCAGTTTTCTGTTTCTATGAGGCCCTTTTGGAGGATTAGTAAACACAAACAGCAAACTTAGAAAACACAAAGGATCCGGAGCAGCCAGCTTCCGCAAAAAAAACAAGTATAGCCACAGAACAGCAGGAGTCTTTTATTATGTTAAGCGCTTTTCGTCTGCTTAAGAAGCAGACTTCTTCAGACATAACAGAAAATGCACCAACAAGCTTTATATATTCAAAAAACATCACTAATTCATTAATTAATCAATTAATTAAAACATTAAAAATTCAAACGTGTAAAATTAAAGAGAACTTACTTCAATGAATTTACCATAGCTTAACCCCACTAAGCTCACCTATTAATACATATACACTATCATATTAAAATCCGAAGCCAGTACTATCAATTGGTTATTATTACAAGATTTTAAATAATTAAAATAGCAAGTCTTACACCAAGTTATTTCATCTTAATAAAAATGAATAGCTTTAAATATGTGTAGATATAGAATAATATATTATGACCGTTGAAGCATAAATATAAATATAAATATAGTGAATGCCACTGAAATGTCTATAGTAGTTGATGTCTGAAAGACATCAATACATAACGGTAAAGATATAGAAGATAAATGTAGAATTAAAATGTGAAGTATAAACCGAATACATTCATACCCCCGAAGGAAGTACGAATATATAAATATATACACATACAAAAATTAAAAATTAATATGTGAAGTATACAGTAAACAAGAGTAAATATAACTTCACCAGTTAAACTTGTCACTTCACAAATATAAGTTAAACATATTAACTGTGTTTATTATTTAATACCCTACCTCATAAGGCTCCTTAATTTTAATATACAACTAATAGAACAACTATCGTTCAGGCCTGGATATGAGTAAGCGTTTAATCTAATCTGCCATTTAAGTTCTAATTCTTCGAGTAATAAATGTGAAGGAGCACCTCTCTTGTTTTCTAGTACTTGATCAATGACTATAAATTTGAAAAAATGGTCACTGAAAGTAATAATGTGTTTGGCTAAGGCATTTTCTTGTTTTGTCTTTTTTATTGCATATTGGTGTTCATATACGCGTTCACGTAGCTTACGCTCGGTGTTACCCACATAGAACCCTGGACATTTCTGACATTGAGCTAGGTATACAACCATACGGGTATTACAGTTAGCCCTACATCGCATTTCAAAACACATATTATTTATAGAGAATCTGTTAGACTCATGAATGTACTTGCAATAGTTGCAATTTTGGCATTTATACATGCCTGGTGTCCGTATGGGATTACTAACTGAGCATTCAAGTAGTGTTTTCATGTTTTTACCTCACCTAAAGGATATTTCTGGTTGGCAACCTACCTTACTATACACTATAGAATTATTTTTGAATATCTCCCAATTTTTCTTGATAATATCAATAAGGTAATAACTATTAATATGATATGTTATGGGGTATGAATGTATTCGGTTTATACTTCACATTTTAATTCTACATTTATCTTGTATATCTTTACCGTTATGTATTGATGTCTTTCAGACATCAACTACTATAGACATTTCAGTGGCATTCACTATATTTATACTTCAACGGTCATAATATATTATTCTATAACTACACATATTTAAAGCTATTCATTTTTATTAAGATGAAATAACTTGGTGTAAGACTTGCTATTTTAATTATTTAAAATCTTGTAATAATAACCAATTGATAGTACTGGCTTCGGATTTTAATATGATAGTGTATATGTATTAATAGGTGAGCTTAGTGGGGTTACGCTATGGTAAATTCATTGAAGTAAGTTCTCTTGAATTTTACACGTTTGAATTTTTAATGTTTTAATTAATTGATTGATTAATTAATGAATTAGTGACGTTTTTTGAACATATAAAGCTTGTTGGTGCATTTTCTGTTATGTCTGAAGAAGTCTGCTTCTTAAGCAGATGAAAAGCGCTTAACATAATAAAAGACTCCTGCTGTTCTGTGGCTATACTTGTTTTTTTGCGGAAGCTGGCTGCTCCGGATCCCTTTTGGAGGATGCTTGTGTCGGCTGGAGAGTCGATTATGGCGCCCAGTTTGCAGTCATCTGCGAACTTGGTCAGTCACAGTCCTTCCGTGTTGGCCTGTACCTTAGAGAAATATATACCGAACAAGAGAGATCCCAGGACTGAGCCTTGTGGGACACCACTTGTAACTGGTTTGGAGTCTGACATGGCTCCAGCAATTCTAACCATGTGGGTTCTGTCCTTGAGCCAGTTTGCAATCCATCTAGTGACATAGGGGTTTATATTTAAGCTGGTGAGCTTATCTATAATGCCCGAGTGGGGTATTGTATCGAAGGCTTTTGCGAGGTCCAGGTAGGCTGTGTGGACCACCTTCCCCTCGTCAATCGCCTTGGTGACTGTTTCAAAGAAATCAACCAGGTTTAAGAGGCAGGATCTGCCCTTAACAAAGCCAAACTGGGTAGGATCCAGTGTCTGTAGGTCCCCAATATCTTTATTTATGAGGTCCATGATGATAGCTAGTCAGGCTTATGGGGCGATAGTTTCCAAGATCCGTTGAGGCACCACCTTTATGGAGAGGGACCACTGTTGCTGTACGCCACTCTTTGGGCACATATCCTGTAGTAAGGCTGAGATTGAACAGTAGTTTTATGTTTGGGTTTAGCTCTTCTTGGAGTTCATGTAGGACGCAGCCCGGGACACCGTCTGGTCCCATTGATGGTGTGTTTTTTGCTTTGGAGAGGGCGGCTCTTACCTGAGCATCTGAGATGTCAGGGGGGCAGCACTCTGCTGGGATAGATATTTGCCCTTTTGGTGGGAGGGGAGAAGTTTACGCTGAACCTGTCAGCTAGGATGTTGGCAATGTCTGTGGGTTCAGTGTATTTTCTCATTTGGACTAATTCTGTGCATATCTGGGAATTACCACCCAGGTTCCTAACATAACTAAAGAAAGCCTTGTGATTATCCTTAGTGTCCTGTGCAATTTTTCTCTGGAAGCTGGCCTTAGACAATTTTATGAGTGCCCGTAGTTTTTTGCTAATACTGATCAGTGATGCCTTCCCTTTTTGGGATTTTGCTCTATCATTTAGTAGCTTCCTCCTTCTATTGTATAGTTTGTTTATGGCTGGGGTCCACCAGACAGGACGTCTGCCTTTGGAGGATTGGGTCTTGGTTTTATTTGGGATCGCATGATCCATGCATTCCTGAAGGTGTTCACAGAATGCGTTTATAAGGGATTCTGCGGTCTGGGCCATATTTTCCACAGGCCCGGGGGCTTTGAAGGATTCCACCTCGGTTTTGAGGAGTGTGAAATTTGCTTTAGATAAGTTTTTCACTGTGGTTTTCTGGGCAGGGGGTGGGGTCGGGATGTGAATATCCAGTGAGATTAGTTTATGGTCTGATCTTACCAGTGAGGGATACACTTCTGGTCTGGAGCACAGAGTCCCCATGTTGGTGATGATCAGGTCCAGTATGTTTTCCCCTCTTGTGGGAGTGGTAACAAGTTGTTCCATAGCATTTGAGTTTATAAATTCTAGGAACCTTTGGGCTAGGGTGTTGGAGCTAGAGTAATGCTCCCAGTCTATGTTTGGGTAGTTGAAGTCGCCCAATATAATGGTGTTTGGAGAGACCTTCATATTTTCCAGTGTTCTCAGGAAGGCCGAGTGGGGTTCCTGGGTTTGGGAGGGTGGTCTGTAGCAGGCTATAAACTGGAAGGCAGTTTTACCCACTGTTAGTTGCACATGGATAGTCTCTGATGCTTCGTGCTTTGCCACCAACCTGGAGGTGTGGGTATCTTTGATGAATATCGTTACTCCCCTCCTTTTGTGGTTCGGTCCAAGTTTTGGGGCGAAAAGCATGGTATGAGGTATAACCTGGTAGTGCTGGGGTGCTCTCGGGAGACCTGAACCAGGTTTCTGTTACTGCACAGATATCGATGTTCTCCATGCTAAGGAGAGTTTCAAGTGTGCATCTTGAGGTTTAGACTTCTGGCATTGAGTAGCATTACTCTTAGTTTCTTATCCCTTGTGATACCTATGGAGGTGGGTTTGTCTTTTGAGCCTTGCCTAAAAAGGCACTATGGGGTAGCAAGAGCCTTTGCCAATATCCGAAAGCCCAGGGGTGACAGGTGCAAGCTGTCCCTAGCAAAGCATCGTGGCTTGTCGAGCATATCATCCCAAGCTGACAGGCATTGGATCCCCTTTGAATGACACCAGTACTTAAGCCAATTGTTGAAATTGATCATCTTGTCTTCATATTGTGGCATCATTCTTGGTGAGGGTAAGATGCTACTCAAGATCAGGGTCATACCAGCCTGGGCTACATGCTCAGAGAGCTCCTTTATGTCTCTTTTCATGTAGTCCAGGGAGGTACGTCTCAGGTCATTCACACCAGCATGGACAATGACTGAGTCATATTTGTACTTGCCTTGGAGTGACCTGAGTGCTTGTGTTATGTGGCAGATCCTAGCGCCCGACAGGCTGCTCACCGTGATCCTCTCCTTGTTCAGCCTGGTGAGCAGGACGTCAGTGTGCCTGACGATAGAGTCACCTATTACAAGTGTATCAGGTGTGTTGTTTAGTCTTAAGGGCTGTGACTGTTCGGCACACTGGCTTTGTGAGATATGTGTTGCACGTGTTTTGTTTTGGGGTAGCAGTTGCTTGGGTGTCTGCTTTGGAGGTCTCTGCTGCTTAGGCAGATCTTTATTTAGAGCCTCCGAGTATGTTTTTGTGTGATTATGTGTTGTGTTTGGTTTGCTGTCGTGGTAGGTCTATGTGAGACTGGAATTGTAGTGAGTGTGGTTTCCTTCTCTTCCTGACTGGTTATGCCAGTACTGAGTTAAGAGAGCTTAGCCTCCAGTTTGGCTATATGGTTGCATCTCTCACATGTGTTGGAATTTGTTGGGAGGAGGAGAGGGTTGTCTGTGTACATGAGGCAGTTGTAACTGCCTCAAGATTCCCAGATTCACCAGCTGGACTGGAGAGGAGATTGACAACTGACCTTTAGACATGCTAGAATAATATTGGGAATTCCTTTATAATTGAAAACAAGGGCCAGTGGGGAGTGAGGGTGTAGTGCTTTTAATTTTTAGTGCTGACTTATATAATTGCTTTAGTGAGCAAGTGCCTGATGACTTAAGTGCAATGTGTTACAGGTAACTTAAATGCAAAAACGACAAACAGTAACTTTCTTTCAAGTGAAACAAGGAAATAAGTACAGTAAGCAATGCAGATATCACTAGTGATCCACAGAAGTGCTGAGAAGCCGCGTATTAGGTGGAATTAGCGTTCCAGGGAAATAACAAGCAAACAAACAACAAGCATATAAACAAAGCTAGATTCAGCAGGCCTGGATCTAGTCTATGCTACAGCAAACAAGGTGTACCAATTTCAGTAAGATACAGTTCAAATATTTAGGCACTATAAACCTTTAACCAGAAATTCCCAGCTCAGAAGGGCAGAGTCCAGCCTCTTCTCCCACAAGAGTGCAGACCACGAACCTTCTTAATGTAAAATAACTGGCCTGAAGCCCAAGTGCTTAAACCAGAACTAATACACTAAGAATAACAGACAATGGGCTCTCAATCAGCAGTTCCCAACTTAGAAGGATGAACGCTACCTGTCCTGCCACCACAGTGCATGCCACAAACCTTCCTAATGTAAAACAACTGGTCTGAAGCCCAAGTGCTTAATCCAAAAGACTTAGAATGATAGCTACACTTTAATCAAGTTACTACCAAGCAGTAATAAATACAATTGAATACTTTAGAGAATGCCTGGATTAGTGCTCAAGTTACACAAACAAAGCTAGATCCAGCAGGCCCGAATCCAGTCTATGCCACAGCAAACAAGGCGCACCAACTTCAGTAAGAAGTATGTAGGCATAATGAGCTCTTCGATACATACCTCATGTTGTAGTGATGAAATAATAAACTCTTTTTCCACTGGAGAGATTCCCTTGTGAGTTTCAGGTGTGTCACTTACTAAAAATGCCCAAAGAATGAACCACAGCACTCCAACTGCACCTAAAATAATAATAAACCAAAGATAACCAAAAGTGTACCACTTACACTGATGACTGCACTCGTGTTTTAAAACTATGTACAGTAGACATTCAATTATCTGAAACGTCAATTATCCGAACGCAGCCTTCCAAAGTTTTTGGGTTTAATGTCTGAATATGTAAAACACTACAGGTATTTGCTTATGTGTCTTTGAGTGTATTCTATATTAATATACTATACTGCTTTGTACTT
This sequence comes from Protopterus annectens, assembly GCF_019279795.1. Taxonomy (NCBI): domain Eukaryota; kingdom Metazoa; phylum Chordata; order Ceratodontiformes; family Protopteridae; genus Protopterus; species Protopterus annectens. The sequence continues at coordinate 882,062,373 of NC_056725.1, forward strand.
ACTTATGTAAATTTAACTTTTCTTGTTTAATGTTCATCAAAAACATTTTAGAAGTTTTTTTTATCTGGTTCAATTATATGTTTGATTATCCGAATGACCCCAGGTCCCAATTAGGTCGGATAATTGACTCTCTACTGTATTTCAATCACCATTATACTTCCTCAAGTACAATACAACTGTTTGACCTAAGTGCAAAGGATCTTACTGCTTGTATCTACATGTTCCTGAAAGCAATCTTGGTGCGTACAATTTGGCACTGGAAAAGATCCAGTTAGCCTTTTGGGGCAGTTCATATTTTTGTTTTTGAATTTACTAGTAGCTGCCCTGCACAGATATGCACTCCCTTTTGCAACTCTCACAAAACAAGGCCAAACCTTGTTCAGATTTTAGTCTGTATTTCAACCTGCTTTTTGTACAAATTTGTAAGAAACTTTCTTAAACAGCTTCTCCATTTTAACTCCACTTTACCTCTGCAACAGCCATCAGAAATTTCATTTTTAGAAATAAACCCCCTCATTCCCTCTGTGTCATCCTAACTCCCTTTACAAGGTTTTATTTTTCTTTACAAATCATCTTTGATCTTTTACTTCCATGAGTAATTACCCACTATCTACCCAAATCAGGGCAGTACTGACCAAGCGTCCTCAAACATTTCATCCAAAGACCTTGGTGTATAGCCCTGCATCATTTTAGAAACCCCTTTTCATCAAGAGAGAGACATGGAATATGTGTTTGAGGCAGGTGTGAACACAGCCTTGAGCAACATTCACCACCATCAAGAATGATGCTGCAATACAAATAAAAGATTACTGACTTCAAAAGATGGCTTAGCTTCTGGTGTCATTCAAAGGGGGTTATTCATCATCACAGAGACATGTTTCAAGATCATGGAGAGGACTTCATCAGTGCAGGCTTTCAACGCCTACCAAATGTTAAGGCCCACCGCACCAGATGAAGGCACCAAAGGTGGTGATGCTTCCATAATTGTAAAAAAACACAACCTCCACACTAATTAGACAAAATAATCTGAAACTCCCCTATGTCAAGCTTACCATTAACAAGACCCCGTATCATATTATATCTAACTATAGAACTTTATTCTGTGTCCCCCTCATTGCACAACTCCTACCCAAGTAGTATGCAGCCCCTAAGCATTAAGCCAAATATCATCCTCGAAGGGGACTTCAACTATCCCTCCATTAAATGGGAGGCATATAAATCCTTTAACATGTACACCCAGAGATTTCTGGACATAGCTCACACACCAACCAGATGCGATAAAATCCTGGAATTGGTCATCACAAATATGGGACAGCTCTGCTCCCTGCCAAATGTAACTCCTTTCCTGGTCCAGTTAGACCACAAATCACACACATTCACCTTAAGACTGAAGCCAGAAACATCTTCCAACAACTTGGTATTCAGAGATTATTCCAAATCTAATCTACTGTAACTGAGTGAAGACCTGGCTAAATTCAGCATCCCTTTCCAACGCAGTGACCCTATTGCTTATGCTAAATACCTTACTGCCAAACTCTATGCCCATGTGAATGGCTGAATAGCTTCATCTGTCTCCCTCCAAAGTAAATATAATGTCAAATAGGGAAATAAACCCCTGTTGTGTAACCCAAACATAAAAAGGCTCTATAACTTAAAAAATCATTGAAAGTAAAAATAAATGCAACTCAAAAAAAAAGCTCTTACTAAACTTAACAAGGAACTCCTGACCCTGCTCAAACCAAGCAAAGCCAGATATGAGGTAAAATAGCCTTGCAGTCAAACAACCACCACAAAGCCTTCCTTAGCTATGTTACAAACAATGGCTAGAACGGAGCAAAGCCAACACTAAATATCACATACCTGGACCTAGAGGACATAGCCATCTGCCAGTGGATAATTTAGCTCTATTGGCAGCCTGCTCTCTTTCCCCTACATTCCCAGATCTCCTACTCACATATGCATCCCTCCATCAAATCTCCCATGAACAAGCAGAGGACCCAAGGGTCTAGTACTTGGGCAACTCCTCTTTGGCATTTATTTCCTGGAGGTCAAAGCTAGTACTAAGGGTTTATAGCTGACCAAGTTTGCAGTGCCATCAAACTCCTCAGAAGACACTGAGGTCCATTCCCAAACCAATAGCTGGTGTCAAAACCATGGACTAAAAAGAAAGAAATGTATAATCATATCCTTCGGCAAGCAATAAGTCCATTGTAAATACCACATTGAAAACACATCCCTAAAAATCAATCCTGTAGTTTGGGACCTGGGAACCTATTTAGACAATGAACTGTCCTTCAATCATAATTTATCAACTTTTGTAAGAAAATCCTTTTTTATTGCACAGCTTATTACTAAGGGCATAGCATCCCAGATCCAGGGATATGATCATTCCAGTATATTCTGCACTCATCAGGCTGATTGATCATGGAGTATAATGCCCCCTTCAGAATGTACCTGTCAAAACATCTGACACAATTTGAATGTCCGCAATGCCTTCTTACTAAAATAATCAAGAGTCTAAATCATAAAAATTATGCAAACAGTTTCAAAGCAGTGTCCTTCTTCTCAATGTCATACAGGCCACTGAGAGGTGATCTCTCCCACGTGTGCAGAGCCTCAACAGACCCTATCCCAGTCAGAACTACTGCACATTTGCACGTCCAATGGGGGTACGAACACCTGCTCAAGACATCTCAATCTCTTTTGCAACATGCATACACCCTGTTGAAGGGAAAGATATGTATCACAGAGAACTCCAATTCTTTGGATTCACCTTCCTCTCCACATAAAACAGAGTACATCTCTTACACTTTTCTAAAGTAGTCTGGATGAATGGATTGGTAACCACAAATTCTCTCCTGGTTTAGCATCTTTGTCTCTCATGCTTGCTTCTAGGTTATTCATACTTAAAATATAAGGGCTAACAACTTTCTAAGAAAATATGGCTAGGCTTCTGAAGAACCTCACTGATCAACAGCCAGGTAAGTACCTATGAACTTATAAACGCTTATGTTTATATGCATTCAATGACTGCACTCTCAGAACTAACAGTACTACTCTTTGGATAAAATATCTTTCAACTGACAAAACTGTTAAACAGAGCTTACACTTAAACGGGTTTGTAAAAGAGAAGCTCCCTAACGTGTCATACTAATCACTCTTTCCATGCTGAATAATTTTCAGCACTGCAAAATGTCTTACTTCTGTCAAAACCAAGTTCAGCATATTGATAAACACCACAACAAAATGAGTTGCTTACCAAAGATATAAAACACATAGCTCCAGTCCAGATAGAAACAAATTATACCAGACAGTGGAAGAGAAATAACTGTCCCCAGCTGTGCACCTAGAAAAAGTAAAAAGACATATTTTAAATAAGCAGGTGATACAAGTTGTTCACAAATTCAAAAAGTTTAAAATCAAGTAGTTAACAAACCCTCAATTGCAAATTGTAAACTCAACAACTATTAATGAAATATGGCCTTAGTCCTAAAGAGGTCTCAAAAGCATGCTACAAATACAGACATCCAAAAGAAGAGAATGTAGACTGAACAAAACATGCAGAAATATTTTGTAACAATAAAAACAGTGAAAGAAAAGTATTTTCATTGTTTCTGGCCCTGCCTTCATATTTTTGTAACAATCAGTTAATGACTTGCAGTACATTTTACAGAATCCTACAGAAAGTCTGGACACATGTATCATAAGTGCAACCAGAAAAGGCTTACTTTACTTAAGCTTTATACTTATAGAAGCGTGTTCTGCAAATCATTAACATACATGTATTCTGTAACACTGACTGTTTTCATCCAAAAGAAAATGGGTGATATCTATTTGTTAACTGGGCAAAGTCCCTTTTCATGAGTGACTCAAGAGCAATGTCTAGTTAAGTGACTTGCTGAAGGTCACACGGTAGGCAAATGGGTGAGAATCAAACCCTGTACCACAGCAACTAAAGATTTATTTATTTATTTTACATTTGTTAACCGGGTTAGTCTGACTGAGCTTTTGGCTCATTTTCAGCAGAGACCCGGGAAAAAAAACTCCTCAGAGAATAGAATTTAACAAAATTCACTTTCAATCAGCAAAAAAATTACAATAGCAAATTAAATGATTAATAGCAACATGACTGATGTTTAGGTATAGACAGCATACATGCAAACTCTGACAGAGAGAGGCTCTGCGGTGCAATAAAATTTAACAAACATCAGTTACAGTCAGCAAAAATTTACAAACAGGTTAAAATGGCACATTAAATTAATACATGCGGGATTGTTGAATAGGTTTAGAGAGGTTACATACAGAAGTGGGATGGAAGATAAAGGGAAGTAAAGCGGTGATATCCATAAAGACAGACAGGTTGAAATAAATGTTTTTATGGGAGCAGCCTGATATAATATAGATGAGATAGACAGGGAGGAATATAGGAAAGGGAGGAAATAATAAAGAGTGGACAGAAGGAAGGAAGTGGCAGGAGAACAAAGTTAGAAATAAACTTGGGGTAAGGAAGAGTATTAGGTGTACAGGTAGTAGTTTCAAGGGGGATGACTACAACGGCAGGACCATTTTTTGGGTAGGTATTTTTGGGTGGCTTATTTAAATTGCTTGCTATGGTCAAGGGACATTATTTCTAGGTTCCAGGATGTGGCTGGGTTGTAGCTATAGAGTAGACATCCTGTTTTAGTTTTGGGTTTATACATCTGAAACAGTCCTTGATCTGAGCTGCGAAATGATCTAGCTGGGGAGTACTTAGATATGATAGTAGAGAGGTTTGGGGCAGAAAGAGAGAAAATACAGCATGGTGTGGATAATTTGTAGTTGATAAAGTAGCAGGTGAGGGAACTCGAGCCAGTCCAGTTGCTTAAGTGATAAGCAGTGGTGAGACTTGTAGGATTGGTTGGCTGCGAATCTGGCCACCTTATTATAGGTAGTTTCAAGTCTTGAAATGAGTGTAGTGTTAAGGTTAGTGAATATATGACAGCAGTATAGAAGTTTGGGAAGTAAAAAAGCATGGGAGACAGTAATTCTGGCTGTGTTGGTTAAGTATTTCTTATTGCCGTAAAGGTGTCCAAGTTTCTGGTGCATTTTTTTTATACTGTTTGTGACATGTAGATCAAACTTAAGTTGATAATCTATAGTGATGCCTAGCAATTTAGTGCTAGGTTCAGCTGCGATGATGGGGTTAATGCTTGATAAAATGTTAAATGCAGTTTTGAGATTGGTGAGGTTTTTGGGGAGGAAGAGTAGGAGCTTAGTTTTCTTTAGATTCAGAATTAATTTGTTATCACCAAGTCATGTTTCAATGGTGTTGAAGGATGCCTGGGTAGCAGAGTGGAGGTCTGATGGGTTATCTGCAATGGTGATGACAGCAGAGTCATCAGCATATTGCAAAAGTGATGACTGGAGACAAGAGGTATATAGTAAGTTAGTGAAAATATTGAAGAGCAGTGGTCCAAGGATAGATCCCTGGGGACACCCATTTGCACAGTGAGGGGGGGGGGGATAGTGCAGAGAGCCATTTAACTGATTGTTGGCGGTTAGAGAGACAGCTAGAGAACCAGGAAATGGTAGGAGGGAAGAAGTTTAGATAAATCACCAACGACAAGTGCTCAAGACACAAAATCCAACAACAAAAAAAAAAAAAACTAGAGCACTTGGAAAAAGCCCACGACTCTTCTCAGTGTAGTTTATATTTTAACACTCCACACACATAAAATCACCCCTTTGGGCCTCTATATACATAAACGCATTCTAAACGAACATATAGTGTTTTCGTATGCAACCAGACTTCCTCAGATGAAATGCATACATAAAACAGAATCCACTTAAATACTTTCTTACTTAATCAATTGCAACATTTCATTGGCAGAAAACCTTATGACACTTCCCCCAAATAAAATACTTCTTCTTCTTTCGGCTTTTCCCAGTTAAGGGTTGCCACAGCGGAACTCCGGTCTGCTAATGATTGGCAGTAGATTTTTACATGCCGAGTTGCCAGCCCTGACGCACAACCTTCAACGAAGGTACACCCATTCACGCATGTCTCCACAGAGAGGATGTCTAGCTGAGAATCGAACAGGACAATGTCTTACTGTGAGGTGACAACGCTACCGCAGCACCACCACCGCAGTAACCCCCAAAAAATACATAAAACTCATAATTCAAATATAATCTACATTCAATTCCTAAACTAATTCATATCATTTATACATTTATATATTATGCATTTTATTTGGGGGAAGTGTTATACGGTTTTCTGTCAATGAAATGTTGCAATTGATTAAGTTTTATGTATGCATTTCATCTGAGGAAGTCTGGTTGCAGACGAAAACACTATATGTTCATTTAGAAGCGTTTATGTTTATGTATATAGAGGCTCGAAGGGGTGATTTTATGTGTGTGGAGTGTTAAATAAAATATAAACTACACTGAGAAGAGTTGTGGGCTTTTTCCAAGTGCTCTGGTTGTTCTTTGGAGAAGTTTAGATAAGTTAGTTTTTCCAAGAGGAGAGGGTGGAAGACAGTGCCAAAGGCTTTAGAAAGGTCGAGGAACAGGCACGAGACAAGTTTATTATTATCACGAGCAACAGATACTGTGTTGATGAAGGATATTAGTGCAGTTGTTGTACTATGATTAGGATGGAATCCGTGTTGTGTGTGTGTGAGAAGGTTTTCTTGGAGAAGGTACTGCATTATCTGTTTGTGCATGCATTTCTCTAGTATTTTAGAGAGAGGAGATAGTACAGTGATTGGTCTGAAGTTTGATATATCCGAGGAAATGCCACTTTTGTGAATGGGTAAAGTAAATAATTGTTTCCATATAGAGGGGACATACGATTCAGAAATAGAGCAGCTAATCAAGATAGACACAGGATAGGCAAGGGGTTCAGAGGCAATCTTAAGGAAATAGGAGGGTAGATTATCTGCTGAGAGGGAGCAGGGTTTGAGTTTGGAGAATAACGATTTTATATAGTTAGTTGAAACTGCTTTAAGAGAGAAAGTGTTTGAAGGGTCGGGAAGAGAAGATGAGTTATTGGGGGTATTTACAGTGTTACTGATGAGAAGGAATTAATTAAGGTGGTTATGGAGTCAATAAAGTGATTGTTAAATTTAATGGCGTTGTCTTCTGGGGTTTCATTAGGACAAGGGTTTAGAGAGGAAGGGTTTCTAGGATGAAGAATATGATTGACAGAATTGCAGAATTTTTTGGGTCTGATTTTAGAGTAGTGGGAGGTTGTGCACAGTTCAATTTGTCGTTATGGATGATTTTGTTTCTAAGTTCTTTATAGGTCTGAAGCAGAGACAGTGTTTTGGTTTTAGTCCATGTTTTCCATATCCCATCTCGGTTTTTCATGAAGGTTTGGGTCGACTGAGTTAGCCACGGAGCTGTGTTGGATTTGATTCCAATAGTACGGAGGGGAGGGAGGGAGTTAAGAATATCGAGGAAGGTGGTGTTGAAAGAGTGGACAGCTTCATCCAAGGGGAGAGTGTTGAGATGAGACCAGTTAATTCTGGAGAGTAGGTCGATGAGAGAGTCTGGGCAAAAATTAGAAAGTTTGTGGGAGGTAATATACTTGAAGGGTTTGGTACAGTGGGGATGTCTGGTGATGGTAATACGGCTGTGGTCACCATGTGCATTTGGAAAGGTCTGGGGATTATGGTAGTTTTAGGGGTGGGAGACCAAAATCCAATCAAGAAGAGAGCTTGGGAGGTGAGATTTATTATTATAAATGGGGGCTGTAATTAGCTGCTCAAATTCATGCAGGTTGATACAAGTAGTAGTATTGGGAGTTTGTATTGAGAGCCAATCTAGATTTACATCTCCCAGCGTGATGGTTTCATTATGGATGGTCTGAGAGGGGTGGGAGAGGATGCTTTCAACTATGGTAATATTTTCTCCTGGGGGGATGTAGATTGCTACAACTGTTATGGTGGTGAATTTGTTAAGTTTGAAGTTGGTCAACAGAGGTTCAGCTGAGGAGAAGGATGGTAAAGGAGAGCTGGGACTAATTAGTGAGAGATGATCAGTGTAGAGTATGGCAACTCCTCCTCCTTTTTTGTTATGCCGATCCAGTCGAAGGCTGTTATAGCCAGGAGGGATAAGTTGACTGTCTAGGTGTTGTGGTTTCAACCAAGTTTCAGTTAGGGTGACTATCAGGCTTACAGTAAGCTAACCAGGCATGGAATTCATGAACTTTATTTGCTAAACTCCTAAGGTTAATAGAGCTCATAGCCTCAACCCTCTACACTAACTGCCATATACTATTATCATACCAGCAGACGCATGAGGAGACCTTTCTCGGTGGCTCTAAGATCAGGATATCCTTCCTTACTCATTTCAACAATCACAGTCTTATGATCCCTCATCGGGGTATGAGTGCTCCCTCTACTGGCAAAAGCACTGAAGTCACATGCCAGCTAGAATCTATCAGTTCACTTACAACAACTGAAGGAACACATTCTTTCAAAAGAAACAAAGAAGGACATCTGTACTGTACAAAGATATATACAGGCATATACTGGTCTGACTTAAAAGAGAACTCCCACAGCAGCTGTCAGATGAAGAAGCCATCCAAACAAAGTGGGATAGAGCAGGAAGATAACTGGGCCAACCAAGAAAGGGCTCGTCACAGATTATGGATATGGTAATAAGAAATTATCCATAATATCTGTTACTGGGGCCAGACAGGAAGAAGGTAAGAGGAAGCAAAGACGTCCAGCAAAAGAGGTGGCTGTATTGTGTGAAAGAAGATCTGAGGCAGTCAGGCATGAGTGTTGAAGAAGACAGGAGTGTGGCACTGAATTGAGAGAGTTGGCGACAGTTAACAATACTCTAACCCTATGTAGAAAAAAAAGTGGGAAAAAGGGGGATGATGATGATCTGTTACTGGGGCCCTATTTGATGGTTCTGTGCAGAGTCCTGAAGTATTAAGATATCAAAACAGATCTGTCCCTTGAAATCACAGTCCAAGAAACAGTGTTTAATAATGTGTAAACCACCAACTGAGTAGCAGTGTCACAGATATTGTCATACTCAATGTACATGGTCTTGATGTAAGCAATAGAAGAAGCCATGCTCCTGCCAATGTACCTCCTTGTAATGTAGCGCAAAGGTTTTCTGTTCTGCCAAGGACCAGAACAAGCTAGAAACTACATCCTTCTTGGTCAATAACAGATGATGATCATGACGATGTCTTGCTTCCATCAGTTTTCTGATTAGGCATGAAATCAGAGGGAATGATGGGAAGGCATACCAGAATCTCCTCATCATGAGAGGAAGAGGGCCTTCAGTGCTAACTTCTTTTGTATGGCTGCACCTAGTAAAACAGTGGAAAGAGTGCATTTTTCCACATTGTGTCACTGACCTTTTACCAGGCAAGATTCCCATAGAAAGAGACTTTGGTAGGCTTCTGGCTAATTCAACTCCCCAGAGATGTGAACAACTTGAGACAACGATGCCCTCATCTGTGGCCAGCGGCCAGACTGACAGTACTTCTCTGTAAAGTGGGGACAAAATGGGTATTACCTTACCTGTTACAGTACCATACAAGTAAAAGCTAGTTACTGGGACAAATTACATGAAATATTCAAAGAATGCTGGCAACATGTTGTCTGGTCACTTCTATGCACCAGGTTAGACCCTGGTCTCTCTCTTCCTACACAGATGCTCATGCATAGGAATTGTATGTACCTGTGTGTGTGTGTGTGGGGGGGGGGGTTGGTGACCCACATACACAACTCCCTGCCTCCTCACCTATACAGCTAACAAAGTCCATATCTCCACATCTGACAGCAGCAATGGAAAGCAACATGCAACTAAAGGTATAACACTGGCAATATCAAGGCAATGAAGCACATGTGAAATATCACTAAAAACAAATCTATAGAGATATAATTACAAATACTTTGAGCAGTAACCCCATATATAACAATGAAGAAACATGTACTAGATAGAAGAAACCTACAAAAATTAAAGTTAATGTCTGAGAAACATGAACTCATGTGGCAATTAAAGCTGAACTCTTTTAGGAAGCCTGGACTAAACTACTAATGTTCAATTAAAAGTGCACTGGAACTTAGAAAATTGCCACATTGTTTATATGTCTAATTGTATTTTATTTTATTTTATTTTATTCTACCAGTTGGTTTTAAATACCATTTTAAATCAGTTGTAATTTAAGTGTATATTTTGTTTCCATCATCATACATACATTTTTCCTTATTTTTATTTTCTTCTGGTTCTTTTTTCTACTTTATTCAAAATGATGTGTAATAACAATACTAACTAATTATACAATTATATATATTTTTATAGATTGTTTTTAGGGTTCTTGTACAAAGACCTGAAGAAGTCTAGAAGGACAAAGCGATCTTTGTTAACAATAGGTTATGAAAATAGTAATTGATTTTCACATGCAAAATGTAAATAGTAATTGATTTTCACATGCAAAATGTATATGGATATATTTATATATATTTTTTGATTGTCAAATGAACTAAGGTTGCTATATTTCCAGCCATGTAGTATATTGTCTTGGATAAAATCACAGACTTAATAATCTACTTAATAATCTGGTTAAATAAGAGGTACCACATCATTATAAATTTTATTTAAAGTACATAAGGGTTATATTATTATGACAGCTACTAAGTAGGGCAGGACCAGCTCGAATGTCACACTGATGGAGGAAGGGATGTGAATTTAACATGTGTACCAATAACACTGTTTTACAGCACAATAAACCACTCCCATGCCTGATAAAAAGTATATATATACTTAGAAAGCTTGTGAGGAAATTATTACTCTGTTTTTGTTTTACTTGGATCGCTCGTTTGTGTACTTAATAAAGGATTTTCGACCGGAAGCAGACTGCCTGCCTTGCTTGGATTACTTTTGAATACTTAGTAATGCTGTACAATTATATATTTTCTATTATTATTATTTGTTTTGTTTTGACTTAAGATGAGCTTAAGTTCGCTACTTCTACTACTATTGTCTGATCTGATTAATATACAGTGATTAACTAGAAATATATGGACTGAAAATCTTCCACACAGAGAAGTTTCTTACACGGTTTTGTTTTTGGACCCACTACATTTTAGTGGGTTGTTTTGAGACTTCGGGGATACCACAGAGATTACTTGTTAAATGTCTGTTCTTCAATACATCTTTATTATTCAATGTTCCTGACGCCTGGTTCCTTATAGGTATTAAATAAAACTTATTAATGGAATTTAGATTACCAAGTTACCAAGTTTGCTAACTCTCCTTTCACACCCAGGTCAATTTTCCTAAAACAGAAAATGATTTTTTGAAATGAGTACAAGCAAAAGATTACCCACAAAGGGCATTAATTAGAAGTTATGTACTCACCATAACGTTCCATCTGAGTAGGTGTATTCATTTGTCTGCAACCTGTGGGTTATGGATCCGATATCGGATCCATGGTTTTCCAGCTATGGATCCAAGCTCTCAGCTCCTCCCCTCACCCATAATGCCCTGCTCTACCCTCATGACCTCAGATCGAGTTTGCCAAAGCAACAACACCCTAAAAAGGGTAACATAGAATATGCAGGAAACTGAAAGGCCAGGGGATAGGTTGCAGACAAATGAATACACCTACTCAGATGGAACGTTATGGTGAGTACATAACTTCTAAATCTGAAGTAGGATATTCATTTGTCTGCAACCTGTGGGACAGAGTCCCCAGCTACCTGAATCTTGCCATCATGGAAGGATATTCCGGAGCACCGGAGCCAAAGGATGCTCTACCCTAGATGCAAGATCCACCTTATAGTGGGAAATAAACGTATGAGATGAAGCCCACGTGGCTGCTGCACAAATATCATCTAGAGGAATCCTAGCCTTGAAGGCTGCCGAGGTAGATACTGACCGGGTTGAATGGGCATGAACACCCTCCGGTGCGGGCCTTCCTGAAGCTTGATAAGCCAGTAAGATGCACTGTGAAATCCAGCGGGACAGAGAAACTTTAGAGATTGGCTTGCCCAAATTGAATTTTGCAAAGGAAATAAACAGCTGGTCGGATTGCCTATGGCCAGCCGTCCTGTTCAGATAAAATCTAAGTTGCCTGTGAACATCTAGTGATTGTAGCTTATATTCACCTTTGTTTTCATATTTAGGGAAGAAAACAGGGAGGTTAATGGACTGATTGATGTTTGCTTCAGAAGCGACTTTAGGAAGAAAGGACGGGTTGGTCCTGAGGTAGACACGGTCCGGATGAAATACCAAGTAAGGAGGTTTAGCTGATAATGCTTGAAGTTCAGAAACTCTCTTGGCGATGTAATGGCTACCAAAAGGCTGTCTTGTAGGACAAGAATTTGAGATCCACCGTAGCCGCTGGCTCGAAAGGAGGGCGGTCAAGGCCTGTAGGACCAGAGAGAGGTCCCAAGGAGGAACTGCTTGTTTTATAGGGGCCTGAGAAGAAAAGTACCTTTAAGAAAAATTTTACACAATTTGGCTGACATAAGAGGATTAGAGTCATGGCCAATGTGATAGTGAGAAATTGCCGCCAGTTGTACTTTGACTGTGGAACTGCTGGCACCATCGTTAAAGAGAGTGGTTAGAAAGTCAAGCACTAAAGGAAGAGAAACCGTGAAGGGATTCAGGCCTTGCCGCCCGCCCACAAAGAAAACGTTTCCACTTGCTTGTAAACCTTTCTAGTGGATGGTTTATGAGCTGCCACCAAAATTGCCTTAACCGGTGATGAAATACCGGAGTCCTAATCAAGAGTGGAACTGGAGCAGCCAAGCGGTCAGCTTCAGGTTGTCCAGATTCGGAGGAGGAATGCAGGATGGATGGGATATCAGATCCGGATGGGATCTAGAATCCAAGGAGGATTCACCGAGTGAGACCTTAGGAAGGGGAACCAGATCTGTCGAGGCCAGAACGGAGCAATGAGAATCATTCTGCAACCCACCCGAGAGGCTTTCTGAAGAACTTGGAGCATCAGAGGCAAGGGTGGATAGGCATACAGAAGACCGGGTGGCCAAGCATGCACCAGAGCGTCTCTTGGAGTACCTCCGGAGGAGGTATTAGAAAAACTGTCGCACTTGGTGTTTGAGGGAGAAGCAAAAGATCGCATGAAGGGGTTCCCCACCGTGCGAATATCGCTACTTGACAATTGAGAGACCACGGGGGCAGAATGGTGCGACTGAGCTTGTCCGCTAGGATGTTGGACCGACCCGGAATGTGCGTTGCTATTAGAAAGCGGTTGGTGGAGATTGCCCATTCCCAAACTCTCATGGCTTCTCGACAAAGAGGGTAAGACCTTGTTCCCCTTGCTTGTTGATGTACCAGACAACAGACATGTTGTCCGATTGAATTGCAATTGTTCCCAAGGGAAGAAAGTCCTGAAGTGCTAGCAACGCTAAGAGCACTGCTCTCATCTCTAGAACATTGATATGCAGTAAGGTCTCTGAATCGCTCCACGTGCCTTGGACGGTCCGGCCGCAAAGTGCCCCCACCCGAGGCGGAGGCGTCCGTGGTCACCGTGGCGAGAGGGGAGAAGCACAAAATGGGCGGCCTTTGTGGAGATCCGGGAGTGGAGCCACCACAAGAGGGACCGCTTGCAAGCCTTGCTGATCGCTATGGGATGATGCATGGGGAGAGCAAGGTATGACCACTGTACTAAGAGCCCACTGTAGAATGCGCATATTGAGCCTGGCAAGAGGAAGAAGTGCTATAGCCGATGCCATGGACCCTAGAGCCCTCAGGACCAACTCAGCGGAACAGAACTTGAATGGAGAATGGCCCGCACCTGGAGCTGCAGATTTAGAACTCTGTCCGCAGTGAGGAAGGCTCGTAAACTCCTTGTGTCTAGCCTGGCCCCTATAAAATCTAAGAGCTGTGTGCGCCAGGTTGGATTTCTTTGTATTTATTGTGATGCCCAGAAAGGGAGCAAGATGGAGAAAGGAGTCTCGTGCCAATAGAAGTAGATGCCTTGTTGGGGCGGTAAGAAGCCAGTCGTCCAGGTAGGGAAAGACCTGCACCCCCTGAAGCCTCAGGTGGGCCGCTACCACTGCTAATACTTTGGTGAACACCCTGGGGGCTGTGGTGAGACCAAAGGGAAGGACCCGGAATTGGTAGTGACTGGCTCCCAGCTGGAAGCGGAGAAACCTCCTGGAGCGCCTGTCCATCAGGATGTGGTAGTACGCGTCCTTGAGGTCTATCGAGCACATCCAGTGATTTTCTCCCAGAAGGGGGAGAATAGATTGCAGAGTGACCATTCGGAATTTTTCTTTGGGGACTGCCAGATTCAAGAGAGAGAGGTCTAGGATTTTTCTTAGTTCCCCCGTCTTTTTTGGCACTAAAAAGAATCTGGAGTAGAACCCTGATCCGATCTGGTCTGGGGGAACGGGCTGGATGGCTCTTTTCTTTAGCAGATGGCCAATTTCTGCCAAAGCGGCCTCCCGTTGACCGGTGGGGCGCCTGGGAGGGACTTCAACTTTGGAAGGGAAAGGAAAGGAATGCGATATCCTCTGGATATGATTTGGAGAACCCAGCGGTCCGATGTTATGGACTCCCATGCCGCTAGGTGCCCGAACGCCCCGACTGCCTCCAGAGTAGAGCAGTCGGGCAACCCTCAGGGTTGCTGCTGGCCGCTCAGAGAAAGGTTCCCTGGACCCGAAGTTTCTGGGAGCCCCTCTGCCTCTAGGGCGGCGTCCTCCCTGTCCTCCTCTGCCACAGAAGGACTGGTTGTCCGAGCAGGCTGGGACTGCTGCGACTTCGAACCACATCTTCTTCTGACCCTTTTGGTTCCTAGAATAGGGCCTCTGGGGTGCAGAGAAGCGGATTCGACGGCAGACAGCGTCTTCCGTCCTTCGCTCTGGGTCAACGTCGCGAACGGTCTTGCCAAACAGAGCAGAACCATCAAAGGACGCTTTGAAGGGCTCAGAAAAATGCAGTGACGGAGCCAGGCCTGACGCCTAGTGACCAGTCCTGTCCCCGCAGCTCTAGCGGTGCCTTCCGTTGCATGGGAGAGTAGCCGCATAGAAGTATTAGTAACTGACCTAAGAGTGGCCATACGGGTGGAGTGCGGAACTCTGTCCTCCTCCGAAATGGACTGGGGATGCAGCGTATTCTTTAATAAGATCTCGCTGCATCCTAATGACAAAATAGTTCAGCGCCCTTACCGAGAAGGTCGCCGAACTAAACATCCGCTTCCCCAAGCGGTCCATCATCCGAGACTCCTTGCTCGGTGGGTGGACTGAGGGACTCTCCTGAGCCAGTTCCTCTTTGTGGCCGCCCAACATGGCATCTACCGGAGGCCCCTTACTCCAATGGGCCCGGTCGGATGGCGGACTAAGGATCCTATCCGGTCTCTTGGGAATTGGCTCCACGGTGTCCGGTTCCTTCCACGCCCTGGTGGTAATAAGGTCCACCAGGGGGTCGGCAGGGGACACCCAAGAGGTAGAAGGGCCCGCTTCAAATGCCTCCAAGAACACGGACTCGTCCGAGGAAGACTTGGGGCAGACCACCCCCTTATACGGAGCATTTCCATGATGTCTCCAAATGAGACATCCTCGGGGTGACCGTGGGGAGCCTTCCTTCCTCCAAGTCCGTGTCTTCTGTGAGAGACTCGGGAGTCAATGTGCGCGAGGGACATCCTCTGGGGGCTGTCAGAGGAGTCCTCGCAGCAATTTGCTCCATAGGAGCAACTTGGGGCACAGAACGGGCTGTCCCAGGGCCGGATGGTGGAAGCCTGGCCCAGTGCAGAGGGAGCGGACGGAGCCGAACAAGTGCCGGGGTCCGGAGACCCTCAACAGAGCCCTCTCCACTACATCAAAAGCCGAAGGGGAGCCGACACCAAAGGATCCGACAATCGCCCTCGGATCCGAAGAGTGGACGGAGCCGGCGCCGCGCCGGATCCGAAGGACAGTACGCTCCGACACAGACGGCGCCGGGAGCACTGATCCCCGGATCCGAGGCTCGGATCCAGGCTCCGAGAGGTCGGATCCGACGCACTCGAGGGCAGGGTCGTATCCGGTACCAAGTACTATCGGCGCGACCCACCCCGCCCGGCTGCTCGGCTCCAGCTGCTCAACCCGGATAGCGGGTCGGAGAAGGAGCAATAGGCTTAAAAGGGTGTTGAGCTCCCCCCCAGAGGGGGGGGAGGCAAGAGCACTCCCATCTGCATCTGGGCCTGGATGAACCTTCTCATCATCCGGTCCAGATCAGCATCAGAAAGGCTATATGTAGATCTCGACGAGGCTACCGAGGTAGGCCTGGAGTGCCTCCTCGATAGCCTCGACGGAGATCGGGTCTCCTCCTCCTCAGGACCCGTGAAAAGCACACAGGGGACCGGAGCCGAAGGAGGAGACCGAGCCGTAACGGAGCCGGGAGAAGCCGCTTGGCTGGCGGGCGAAGCAGAGGTCTCGCCCGCGTGCTTCTCCAGCATCCCTCTCCTCTCCAGAACGGGAGGTTGAGTCCCAGGAGCAGGAGGGGTGCTACAGGGGAACAACCGTAGCCACAGTCGTTCCCGAGCGGAGGCCGGAGCCGAGTCTGGCGGTAAAGACCCGCCAAGACAAGCTTGGACCTCCGGCTTGCCCTGGGGTTGAACCCTGCACAAATGGAGCAACCAGATGTGAGGTGTTCAACAACACACCGAGTGTGGCCATCAGCCGGTGAGAGCTTATGGCCACACTCGGAGCATTTTGAAAAAATAGATTTGGGCTGATCAGCCATTCAAATCTATAAAGCTACTAAAAGTAACTTAAACAAATACAGACACACAGGCCCAACACACACACTCTACGCAACAGCGAGGGGAGGGAAAAAAAATTACTTAATTTAACTCTAAATAAAACTATCAAAGAGGGAAACCTAAACTTTCACACAGAAATACACAAAAAACTTTAAATTTTCTGATTTAACAGGTAAGAAATAACCACTTAGCTGAGAGCTATGAATACAAATCCAGTCACCAGCGCGGCAAACGAGATCTGAGGTCATGAGGGTAGAGCAGGGCATTATGGGTGAGGGGAGGAGCTGAGAGCTTGGATCCATAGCTGGAAAACCATGCCGGTTCGGATCCGATATCGGATCCATAACCCACAGGTTGCAGACAAATGAATATCCTACTTCAGATTTTATGTTTTTCCTTTTGACTATATATACATGATTATTGATTATTGTAATGAGAAACTGCAGTTGTGTAAGAACTAACCATAAAAGTAAAATAATAGGTAATTGCTGCACTGTTGCTAAATGAATGTACATCCAGCCAGGAAAAAGACTGAGGCTAATACCTTTAAGATGACAGACTCAAAAAAGGAAGGGGGATTGTAAGGAGGGGAAAAAGAGATTCCACCTCAGCCAAGGCTAAAAGAGTAGTGAAATTTTGAAGAACAAGGAGGAAGGTGGGAGGGTGTTTATTTATTTATTTATTTGACATTTGTTAACCGTGCTGGTCCATCTGAGCTCAAGCCCATTTTCAGTGGAGACCCAAGGAGAAAAGCTCCCAAAAATACTTAAACAATTGTATTAAAAAGAAGCAAAGTACATTTGTATACAGAGATGTAAAATATAAAGCAGTTTTCAAATAGGAGATATACACTTAGGTTATCAGCATGATCAAGTTATGTAGAATGTATAGAAATACATGGGAGAATACTGTTTTTACACTTTCACATTATACAAGGAATAGAAAGGAAGCTAATTAAGTGCTCAACTTAATTATGTTAGCAGGTATAAGTAGAAGAAGCAGGGAAAAGTTAGTCCTAAGCAAAGTGGAAGCATAACTTCATACCTGATCAAATTAAACAAGGAAAAGGAGGTAGAGCTATTTTGGCATTGACGTCTTGAAGGTATTAGTAGAAGTGGAAGGGAGTGAAGGGGTATAGTAAGATACAAGACTGGATAAGGATGGGCAGGGAGATGGTTTGTTGAGTAGGACGTAGGTTCTGTGAAGTTGCGAAAGTTGTAGTTGGTGGGGGAATTTGAGCCATTTTAGGTTTTTCAGTGCAATGCTGTGGCGAGATGAATGTGGCACATTTGCTGCAAGTTTGGCAATTTTGTTATATGACTGTTCCATTTTAGAGATAGATTGAAGACTTGTGAGAATTGGGGTATCATATAAAAGGCTGGAAAGTAAGTAAGGTTGAGCTAGAGATGGTCTAGAATCAGAAGTTAAGAATTTTTTAGTCCTATACAGAAGACCCAGTTTTTGGTTTGTTTTCTTGATGGACTGTTGGACATGAAGGTCAAATTTGAGTTGGCTTTCAATTATCATTCCACCTAACTGTGTGGGTTCAACATTAAAGATAGTTTTATTTAAGGAAAAGACAGTAAAGGTAGACTTGAGATGAGAAAGTGATTTATGGAGAAAGAGTAAAAGTTTAGTGTTTTTTGGGATTTAAAATGAGTTGATTTTCTGTAAGCCATTTTTCTACAGAAATGAAAGAGTTTTGGGTAACAGAGTGAAGTCGAGAGATGCTTTTAGAAGAGGAGATGAGAGTAGAGTCATCAGCATACTGAATGAGAAAGGACTATTGGGAAGAGGTGTGCAGGTCATTAGTGAAGATATTAAACAGAAGAGGTTCCAGTATGGATCCTTGCGTAACACCTGTACAGATGGGTATGAAGGGATGGTGGAGGAATGCCATCTGATAGATTTTTTTCTATTTGATAGATAACTGGAGAACCACTCTAGAGTGGAAGCTGAGAGGTTCAGGTTAGCTAACTTGGATAGGAGCTTTGCATGTGATACCGTGTCAAAGGCTTTTGGCAGGTCTAAGAATAGACAAGAGACCAGATTTTTATTATCACGAGCTTCGGCTACTGTATTACTGAATGATATTAGGGCTGTAGTACTGTGGTATGGACGGAAACCATGTTGTGTAGGTGTAAACAGGTTTTCTTGGGTGAGAAATTTGAGAAGCTGAGAGTGAATGCATTTTTTTGAGTATTTTTGAGAGGAGGAAGAGTATTGCTATAGGTCTGAAGTTGGAAGGTTCACTAGAGTTACCTCCTTTGTGTAAAGGCATAGCATAGCATAGAAAGAGTTTCAGATATCAGGTACAGTGGCTTCACAGATCGATCTACTGATAAGTATTGAAACTGGACAGGCTACAGACTCAGCTGCTAATTTGAGAAAGAGGGGGGTAGATTGTCAGCTGATGGAGAACAATGTTTTAGTTTTTGTAGGATGGCTTTAATATATGTGGTGGGAATAGGTTTAAGATGAAAAAAGGTTCTGGTTAGAGGGCATTTGGGAAGGAAATGTGGTTTTGGAGTTCAGGTCAGTGTTGGCCAGTTTATGGGTGGAATGTCTGAGGTAGTGGTTGAGAAGGGATGGTGTCTTGTGCTGAATTATTAGGATACGGATTAGGGGTGTGGGGTTTACCAGGTTGAAGGATGGAGTTGATAGTTCTCCAAAAGTTCTTGGGGTTTGTGTGATGAGTAGATTGAGCCTTGTGATAAGATGTTTTCTTGTCATTATAGATGTGTTTTTTTTGTTTGGTTTCGGAGTTCTTTAAAAATTTGATGGTAAGTAGCGGATTTTGATTTTAGCCATGTTTTCCAAGCAGAATCTCTCTGGTGTATTAGGGAACAGGTCTCTTTAGTGGCCATAATTTGATTTTATTCTGGTCTTTTGAAGGGATGCCAGTGAGTTGAGAATGTCTAAAAAGGTGTTATTAAATTTCAGAACTGCATCATTAAGGGGAGGGTATGAAGGTAAGACCAGTTTATAGATGAGAGTCTGTCATTTAGTATTGTGGAGTTAAAGGTAGAGAGTTTGTGGCAGTCTTTATATAGGTGAGTTCTGAATAGTTGTGGAGAGTATCTTTGGGTATGGATAGGTAGGTGGTCACTTAGGGTATCGGGTAGTGTAGTGGAATTGTGAAATAGATGTAGGTCGGTAGTCAGTATCCAGTTACGAATAGTCTGAGTTGGAGTATTTATTCAAGTGAGAAGGGCTTGTGATCAGCTGGGTAAATCCAAAGAGACTGATGCTTTGGACAGCAGAGTCTGCGCTAAGTATTAACTAGTCAATATTCGTGTCACCTAGTACTACTCTTCCATAAGTGTATGTTTTGTAAGAGCCAACACAGAATGCTTTCTAGAACAGGGATATTTTTGCCAGGAGGGATATATAAGGAAGCAATAGCAAGTTTTTTGTGCCAGTTTATTGTGCCAGTTTATGTGGCAGCTCAGAATTAATAGTTCTGCTGGGTGAAAATCTGGTTTGAGTGGAAAGTGGGGTGAGGTTAAATTGTTGAGTATGGCAACTCCACCTCCATTTTTGGAGATTCTGTCATGGCAGAAGATATTATAGCCAGGGGGTAGAATTTCTTTGTTTGAAATATGAGGTTTTAGCCATGTCTTGGATAGGGGTGAGATATGTGGGGAATAGTGGGAGATGCGTGTGTGAAGTTCAGTCAGTTTGTTTGGCAGATTTTGGATGTTAGTGGATAGAAAGGATAAAGTTTTAGGGGGGAGGGGATAGAGTTAAAGAGTGGGATGTGGAGTAATTTTGATGTTAGGTTATAAGTGGGGAGAGAAGCAGAGGGACTTGGACTGGGGTGGTTTCAAGTAAAGAAGTTATAGAAGTGATATTTGACTTTGAGTCTGGGTGAGCTAGCAAGTGGGGAGGACAAGTCTTTGATTTTGAAAACATGGAAAAAGGAGAGGCTAAATAAGGAGAGAGGAATACAGTATGCTTAGGTGGTGTCATGGTTGTGTGCTAAGGAGACGGTTGGTGCAAGTTTCAGATAATAAGGACCGGTGTGATAAGATGTTGTGTAGGAGAGGAAGAGTAGTATAGAGGTGGTTAGGATGTTGTGGAGCATGGTTTGGATGGTGGGGGGAGAAATGGGATGGGTAAGTACGTCGTACTTGAGTGGTAGTAGAAATAAAAGGGAAGTTGCCTGGATAATCAGTTGAGAAAGGCAGGTTGATGGGGTAAGATAATATAGTGAGAGTGTGGTACAGGACTGGTAGAGGATTAGGTAACACTAGTGGGATGGCAAGGGGGAAAATAATTAGAGATGTAATTAGAGGAGTTTGGTTAGATATGTGGGTGGGGTTTAATTTTGAGTGTGTTGGAGGTGATAGGTTGGTCTAGGTGGTGGAGACTTAAGTGGATAGACATGAATTAAATCACTGAGGGGGTGGGTGAGTGGAAGTAGGAGTAGGGTAGAGGAGCGGAGTGAGCCTGAGCTTGCTAGGGCGAATGGATCAGTGCTAGACCGAGCCAGGAAAAACAGCTCCCAGAAAAAGAAATAATCAGTAATGCCCAAAGGTAAAGAAACAGAATGTAGACCTCTGTCTAGGATTTAGTTTACAGTACAGACGAGATAAAAGGGCTGGTGATTTATCGGGCAGAAGTTAAGACATTAAGTAATGGTCAGGCAGAGATGTTATTATCAGGGAAAAAGATTATGTTAGAAATCCACGGAACTGTAAAGGGTTGAGGTGTTGAAGGAAAGAAGTATGAACAGGACAGACTAAATTAATTATAGATACCTTTAGGACAAAATGTAGAAAGGTGAAGGTTACAGGAGAAAAGATAGCAAGAAGTTGTGACTGCAAGGAGTGTGTGTGGATGGGGGGACAGTGAGTTTTGGTGGTAAGCAGAGGCTGGACTAACACAGTTACAATATTCACTCTTAGAACATACGTTGGGTCACTTGTACAATGTTGGTGTCTTGACAAAGAAAGTGTTCCGGAAGGCAGGTACCCTTTGCAGTGCTTAGTTCCAATGCTGCAGGTCACTATATTAGTGGTGGTGCTTGGGTGTGCAGTTGAAGAAACAGGAATAGTTACATGTACTACAACAGTGATCTACTTGAAAAATCTACTACTACAGCAAGGTCTTACGCAGCTGTACTATGTTCATCAGTTAATCACTGTTTAATGTTAATTAAAGGGACAATATCCAGAGCTTTAAGGCAGATAGTGTGGAGGTTTGGGAGACAGAACTGAAGTCCAATAATCTTTGAAGAATAGTTCTGACTCTAGAAATGGTATCTGCTTTATAAAGCTTGGTAAAACTGTGAATGGAAGAAAAGGTAGCTGCTCTGAAACAGTGCTGGAGACACTAACCTTGAGAAAAAAGCACCAGAAGTGGTGTGTGCTTTATTGTGACCTTGGTGGGATTTGCCATAGAAGGAAAAACAGAAGGAAATGTATCTAAATACTGGTTAAAGATTGAAATACCCTGTTTTTTTCCTTCAAATGAAATGAATAATTGATCAACCTTTTTAATACTTTTAGTCATGTCCAAAAATAATCTAAGTTGTGTACATCCAGTAAAAAAAGAATCCCTTCTCCCTTATTTTGAGGATTGGGGAAAAATATAGACAGATGGCTAGATTAGGAGACATTTCAGTAACCACTGTAGGCATAAAGCAAGTGTTTTCCCTGAAAGTCTTAATGTGTTTATGAAAAAACAGAAAAGAAGGAATATACACAAGCGCCTGTAATTCAGAAACTCTTTCAGCAGATGTTAATGTCACCAAAAGTATTGTTTTCCCGACACAGAATTTTAAAGATGCAATAGAATCAGGTTCAAATTGTTGTAGCATTAATTTTTCAAGAACATAATTCAGGTCCAAGGAGGGGCTGGCATGGATTTTCTGGGAGGACTGATGCGCAGGATGCCTTTTAGGAGCGGTTTGATTTCATAACATGAGGAAAGAGATGGATCATTTGGCAGGCATGCTATAATGGTTTACAAGTGTACTTTGATAGAGATATATGCCCACACTTGAACTGAGCAACTTATACAAATATTTTAAGATGAAAAAAATCCCTGCTTGATAAGGATTCTGTCCTTTGTTGAGGCACCATACAGAAATTCACTTCCACTTAGAAATGTAAGATTTTCTTCTTGCAGGTTTTCAAACCTCTTTTATGATCTGCAGCACATCCTCAGAGTAAAAGTGTCTGATAGAATTAGTAGTCTATCAACCAGAGTGTGAGGTTCAATGTCTTCAGGTTCAGATGAATTAGAGAGCTCTTCAGTTGTGTGAGCAACTATAGCCTGTAAGGTAACTTGCGATGCAGACTATAACTATATGAAAAATATGATGGGGCTAGTGTTGTTTGGCCATAAAGAAGTCACCAATAGCATTTTGAATTGACTTTCTGACCTGTCAGGAGGGCCTTCTGAATAATAAGAAAAGGGAGGGATTTCTCTTTCCACAGAAAGGAAAAATCATCCATTCTCCAGACTTCCTTATAAGGGGCTATGGAGCAAAAAAGTCTGAGACGGTTGTTCAGAGTAGAGGCAAAGAGTTCCCACTGAATGACAATCTGCAGGAGGACCTCTCTGCTCAACTTCCATTTGTGAGGGTCTACTTTGGATTGGCTCAAGCAGACTGCTGTTGAATTCAGCTCTGAGGGAATGTACACAGCTTGGGGGAAAAGACTATGATGAATAGCAAGATCCCAAGCTATCAGTGCCAGCTTGTAAAGTTGGTATGACTTTGCTCCCTCCCGTTTGTTGATATACAACATGACTGTGGCATTGTCTGTTAAAATTTGAAGAGTCCCTGAATTCCAAAGGTCATTAAGACATTAAGAGTTGAGAGGGCAAGAATTTTAAGTTTTCGATGTTTATATGCTTTCTCCTGTCCTGTCTCAACTAGACTTCCAGAACTTTTGAAACCTTTTTAATAAACCCGCAGGCAAGGTTTAAAGCATTTGCTAAAACCTTTTTTTTTTTGGTGGTGGTGGTGGTGGTGGTGGGGGCAAAGGGCCCCAATGGACAGGCTTTTATCTGGCTGATCCAGCAAACTAGTTCCTTCTTCACAAAAAGTGAGAGAGGAATTGGGAAGAATAGTGTGTGCCAGTGCTGTACCTCAAATTATTTCAGGTATCACTGGATTTTCCTCATGTGGAGCATCCAAGAGTTTAGACTTAACATCTTGCAGAGGTCATTGGAAAGATTTTTCAGGGACAGAAGGTAAGCTGTTAAGAAATGGAATTTTTTTTAAAAGTGAGAAAGGCCACTCTGTTAAATGTATTGAGAAGACCCCTAAGAAACACCAGAGACTTTGGAGGTTGTAGACTGGATTTGTTGAAGTTCAGAGTGAACCCCAGGATTGAGAAAGAAGCTGACAGTGAACTTTAAATTCTGTAGAATCCTTTGAACAAAAGTAGCCTGAATGAGGATGTCATCCAAACAGAGACAGATGTGAATATTCTGGAGTCTGCAAAATTCTAAGACAGGCTAGATACTTCATCAACACTCATGATGGATTGGATAGCCCAAAAGGTAATATAATACACTGAAAGTGATACACCAGGAAACAGAAAATTAAAAATAGTCTGCTCTCTGAATGGATGGCGATATGCAGATAAGCATCTTAAAATCCAAGGTAGCCAAAAAAGGTTGGAAAAACAGTGGCAGGGAAACAATATGGAAAATAAACATCTTGAACTTTGGAACTTCAAAAATGTATTACACTGGGTAAGTCCAGAATAGGTTTAGAAATCCTTCTTTTCTTGGAACAAGGAAAAACCTGGAATAGAATCCTTTTCCATTTGATGGGAAGGGACAGGTTCTATTTTTCCCTGGTGGAAGAAGTCATACAGAATAAGGAGGAAAAGATTTTGGGTTGAAGGGACCTTCTATTTTTCCATGGTGGTAGATGTCATACAGAATTAGGAGGAACAGATTTTGGGTTGAAGGAACCTGAGGAATTCCAGAAGGCAAAAGGGGAGGGGTGATCCAGTGAAGCCTATACTGATTCTTGATGATGTTAAAAGCCAAAAAATGACTGTTTATCTCCAAAGGGGCAAAGAGAAAGAATGATTGAAAGACTGGATGGCAGATGGCCAAGGTAGGGAAAAGATAGTCAGAAATTAGAATCTTTGCCTGGAAAGTGTCCCTTGGGTCCTTTGAAATCAGACTTAGGCTTGCCTTCCTATTTTTTTCTTAGAAGACGTTTTGCCTTTCTGCTGAGAAGACTTATTTTTTGTGGAAAAATGAACAGATTTAGAAGGGTAGTTTCTCTGAAATTCTGGAATAGGGAAAGAAAAAGTTGGTTGAAACCTTGCATTACCTTTCCTATTTCTTACAAATTACAGCACAAGAAGATCCAAATAAGTTATCCTTATCCAAGCGAGCAACCAAGAGTTTAGACGTAACATCTTGTGATGAAGACTAGGCAAAGCCAGTAAAACCTTCTCAATACTGACTCTGTAGCAGCTGCTCTGGAAGATGCATTAGCAACATCATATCCACAATAAAAGGAATGATGTACAACCTGTGTGGCACAGGCAAGCATACTTTGCAAAAAGGATTTAGTGTCAGGCAGGCTAGGAATTAATGCAGACATATTATCAAAAACAGCATGTATCTAATCATATGGGTCTGGTGATTAACAACTCAGAAAGCCAAGGTCGTACAAGTATATACTTTCTTTCTGTAACAATCCATGGCCCTACTGTCCTTGTTATTTAGAAATGGCATTAAAAGAATTAACACGTTTTGAAGCTTTCTCTGATTCTACAGAAACGAATGTTGGGGTCAGAAGGATTATTATACAAATGCAGGTGACTATCAGTAACATTGCAGAACCTATCTGGATTCTTAGGTGCAGGAGGGTGAGATTCCATAGCTAGAGAAGCATACAAGATGTTATCTCTAAAGCCTCCAAGACAAGGGGCAAAGCATTGGGTTTGGGAACTTGTAAACATAGTGCATTGTAGTATCTCTTCTGAAACGCATTTACCTTCCTAGATGAAATGTTGCATCATCTTATAAACTGTGTCATCAAAACTTAGTTCTTCCTGTGGTGAATCAGAAGACAGTATATCCTCAGTTTCAGACTCAAAACCTGCGAGAGGATGCCTTTGTAATGAATATTCCAGAGGCTCAGAGTCAGATTCTGAAGAAGAATCTTCCTCAGAAGTGTAGGGAATAGAAGACAGAAACTGGGGAGGTTTTAAATATGCCAGGGCATTAAAAAGCCCCTGTGAAAAGTCAAACTACTACTGCTGAGGGCTCCTAGGAGCAGGAGTAAAAGGGGAGCAGGTCTGTTTTTTTTTGTTTTCTTTTCTGTGGGGTATCCAAAGAAACAGAGGCACCAGACCCCAAATGTACCTCCAAGAGGGTTCCCAGAATGTCTTCCCTAGCTAAAATCTGAGAAAACCCCCAAGTCCCTTTGAAATTACCAGTCTCAGCTCTCTCTCTCTGCAGCTTTGTTGACCATCTAATCAGTTTGACGGGATGTGCTAGTAGCCTGTTCCTTACTGGCCTTCAAACGGAACAGGATCAGACACTGGGCTGTCTGTAGGCATATCATTAGCCTCAGAGACATCAGACTCCAACCTGGAGAAAGAAGTGGTTAAATATACTGTCTTTCTATTTTTTCTTTTCTTGGCTGAGGTGGAATGTCTGAGGTAGGGGATTCTGACTGCACTCTAGCAAGTGCAAGGGCCTGTAGACTTGTTCCCATAATATACTTTAATTACAGATTGCTGCTAGGAGTCTTAGACATGAAAGCTGGACAAATAGAACATTTGTAACATTATGATTAGGTCAAAGACAGAAAAACTGACTTTGCATGCCTATAAGGGTTACATTATCCTTTCTTAGGTGACATGACAATTTCAATCTCAGATAAAAAAAAATAAAACAGGAAGTGTCGCCTAACTGGGTGCTTCACTGTTCTTAGCAAAAATAGCTGGATTTGTTCATATAGCTGAAAGATTGTGATTCTGACATAGTCCTGCTTCATAGCCTGGAGATGAGAGAGTTCTGAGCACTTTTGTATCTGTAGGTCTCGAAAGTAACAGCACACAGTGTTATACACAGGTCTTGGGTCAGATGTAAGATGCTACTGGAAAGTGCGCTTAAGCTTTTGTAGCCTGCTTAGACATGGTCTCCTTGAAAAGAAGCTACTAGCCTACTGGGACCAACCCAGTCAACAAACAGATAAAAGAAATAAAAACACTGCACTGGCAACACTTTTCCTTATTATACCCTCTCTTCACATAACATCATACACTGTAACACACGTGCTTACCAAACAGTTCTGTGATCAGAATACCTCAGTGATGTGGTGAATCCAGGTTGGTAAGCATGTGTGTTAGGGTGCATGACGGTATGTGAAGAGAGGGGAGAGTTTTGCCATTGCAATACTCTCCCTTACATTTGCACTGATTCTTCTGTCCAGGAAGATATTTTTGTGCCTTGTTTTTCTTTGTTTTAGGAGGTTGGATGTCTTTGTTATTTAAGGTTACTATACACATTAATACACTTTTTTGTTCTCATGCTAGCATTATAATAACGAAGATTACTACTGCTTACATACCCACATTGTGAAAAGAAATTGACAAGTACAGGTACCTTTTTTATTGCTGTGTTTTAAAGGCAGCCCTAAACCAGGTTAATTTTAACAGGTTTTTCCATACTGTAGTTTCTCTTATTTGAAAACACAGGACAACACTACAGTGCTTGTTCAGTTTCTTTACTGGCCACCAAAATGGTCCAAATGTTTCTGTTTTATAGAATGTGAATTTGTATTTTGTAAGGATAACTACTAACTCTCTACTGACATTCTCACTATACTGAACACTGCTAATGAGTGAATAACTTCTCTACAAACAGGAAGGTAATCCTCCCTGTGACTACCCACGTCTTGAATTATGCTCCTTGCTCTTACCTTTGCCATTCACCAATTGATGCATTTGACTTCTGAGATATCATCTTCCCTTACAAAATTTAGGTCACTAACCGCAGAGGTGAAGCTAGCTAATTCTGCACCCACAGCCATCCTCTGATCTAACCCCACCCCAACTTCAAGTATAGTGGAAAAAAGCTGCTTTATTCCTCAGACTTGAGGAGCATGCAGCTGCCACAGACTATGCCACACATGGAGTGTTACAGCACTTCAGTTCTGACCATAAATGCAATGATGGCACTTATTTCTAAATGCCAGTATGCAATAAAAAACAGTAAGGATTTGCTGACCACACCTTTAACACCTTGCACCTGGGGTAGCTGCCCCTTCACCCCACCCTAGCTATGTCTCTTTTTAACCATTAACTTAGAGGTTCTTAAAGTTTGCACTTTTACAATACTTAGTAAACTAAGGACCATTTGTGGCAATGTGTAGAGTGGCAGTGATTCATAGATACTAATTCATTTACTTGTGCAATGGTTTGCACTGTACAGTGTGCAATGCATACAAGTGAATGCATAATATGAAAATTATGCTGTGCAATCTAATGAGGGAATAATGAAATGTAAATAGAGAGGAGTTAAAGAGAAGAGTCAAGCAAGTCTCTTCAGATTTTAGCTTTTGCGTTTGTCTCACCTGGTAACTTACTTATTAGCAATCTCCATAACTGCTTTAACTACCTCTTCTGCTAAATTTACACATGGATTTACATAATACTGTTTCATTACATTATTACACCTAATCCTTATACCTTTATATCACTATTTTTTTATTTTGTTAGTACTTTTTCATACTCTTACATATTCTTTTGCTCTTTTTCTTATTCACATCATCTCTTGGAGTTTTTTGAACATATATTTAAACATTCTCACTAAATTTTCATTCTCTTCCTTTACCCACTTTAACACTCTATGCATATTTAAAGAAACGGGATAAATAACAGGATTTAGTAATCCCAATCCCCCCCATCTTCATTCACATACAACACACTTATTTTGACTGGGTTTAATCTTGAACACCATATGAAAGAAAAGACCAATTGCACAATTCCCTTTTCATATTTTACTGGAATTATACAATATATACTATTTTTCCCATTAATACAGAATTCACCACAAACTTTTTTCCTGAATGCTAATTTATACGTCCTCCACAGAAGACATATTTCTTTCATCTCTTTTATCAAACCTTCCCATTGCATCATAACTACATAATTTTTCCCTAAAATTTATTCTTAGCAAAGTTACTTCTCATTCATCAAACAATACACACCCCCAGTTTTCATCACATTAACCAAACCCTTAATTTTATCTTTATTCAAGGTCATTCCCATTTCTTTTAAACATTCACTCAGATAAACCAACACTTTCCTTCCCTTCCCATATTTTGTTCTTAGCATCTCCAACTATATCACCCGTGTATGTCAAAAAGTACAGTTGTGTACACTTACCATAAATGTAGATGTTCAAGTGTATTCATTGTTGCAGTCATCACACTTGGGTTATCCTGCCAGGGGTAGCCCTCAGTCGGCCCGAATACCAGAGGCTTAGTATTTCTGTCTCGGTTGCTGTCGCTTCAGTACTGACATCATGTTGTCAGAGGTATAAAAACAGGCAGCTGATGCCATTACATCAGTTTTTCTTGCCCAAAATGTCAGGAGCCCCCAAATAGGGAGCTAAGTTATGGTGGAAAAACACCACCAGTAAAAAGTAAATACCAATAGCTCTGTAAGGAGTGAGGAAGAGAGAGAGAAGATACAAGGGGGCTGGAGGGTGGGAAACCAGGACTGCAACAGTGAATACACTCTAACATCTACATTTGTGGTAAGTGTACACAACTGTACTATGTTCTTCATGTTTCACTGTTGCAGATATCACACACGGGTTGATTCCCAAAGCTGAAGAATGGGTGAAGGCAGTCAAGAAGAGTTGGGGCTGGCTAGTATGCCCTGCAGGACTGCTGTTGGAAAGCCCGCCCTGGATTTGGAAAAGACAGGCAGGTGGTAATGCTCGGTGAAGGTATGAACAGAACTCCAAGTAGCAGCTTCCAGACTGTCCCTGGCAGGGACTCCTTTGAAAAAGGCTGTAAAGATTGAAGTTGCCCTAGTGGAATGTGCTCTGACTCCCTGAGGGGTGGTTTCCCATGGTGTTTGTAACAGAAATTGATACTGTGCTATCCATTTGGAGATGGTTTGTTTTGATATGGGCTTGCCCTCTGCCCCTGGTGCAAAGCTGACTAGTAACTGGTCAGACTTCGTAATGGGCTTAGTCCTATTGAGGTAGAATCTGAGCTGCCTGTGCACATCTAAAGAGTGCAGGATCCTTTCCCTCTTATTTTCAGGATTAGGGAAGAAGGTGGGCAAATGGATAGATTGGTTGAGAGCTACACTGGACACCACTTTAGGCATGAAAGTTGGGTTAGTCCTGAGGGAGACCCCGTCAGCATGAAATATATTGAAGGGTTCCACAGCCATAACTGCATGTAGAACCAAATTCTGTGCAGGATAGTACTGACTTCAATGGAAAACTGGAAGAACAAGTACAAACTGCCAAAGTTGTAAAACCAGGTTTAATCCAAACGCACAAAACAGAGAACACACCAAAGTAGCAGCACCAGTTCACCGATAACCCAGGTTTCGTCCCAAGGAAATGACTTCATAACTGCATGTAGCTCAGACACTCTTCTAGCTGAAGTGATGTCCAGAAGCAAGGCTGTTTTCCAAAAGAGGAATTTTAACTCTGCTGACGCTGCAGGCTCAAAGGGGGGGGGGGGGTACTGTGAGCTTTTCCAGTACAAAGTTAAGGTCCCAAGCAGGGGTGGGGGCTGTTCTTGGTGGCCTTAACTTGTTAGCCCCTCTCAGGAATTGCTTGATGAGAGGGTGAGAGATGAGAGGTGGCTCAGTGCTGTAATGAGCAGAGATGGCAGAGGCATGGATCTTAATGGAGGAGAAGGAGAGACCTCTGTGGAGTAGGTCTGCTAGGTAATCCAGGATTAGAGGCAAGGAGGGCTGTGCTGTATCCTTTCCTTTAGTGTGAATCCAGAACAATACCTTTTCCACTTGTCAGCATAGGATTTCCTTGTACTGGGTCATCTGGCTGTATGACATCCAGTACCTTCTTGCTTAGGCTGGCCATTGGAGGAGGAGGAGAAGTCAAGGGATAAGCCAGGCTGCAAGGTTCAGGGTCTGCAACTGGGGATGCAAGAACTATCCCTCCTGCTGAGTCAGAAGAGTAGGGATTTGGGGTAGGTGCCATGGAAGCAATAGTGACAGACTGCGCAGTAGTGGGTACCAGTGTTGGCGTGGCCAGTCTGGGGCAATCAGGATTGCCCTTGGTCTTTCCTCCCCTTACCTTGATTAATACTCTTGTAAGAAGAGGTAGAGGGAGAAATGCATAGCTTCAGAGGTTTGCCCACTGGAAGGATAAGGCATCCACTTTCCAGGCCTTGCTGTGAGGTACCCTGGTGCAGAATTTGCTGAGCTGGTGGTTGTAGGGGGAGGCAAATAGGTCCACCTTCAGAGTACCCCATTTCTGGGACACAAGGCTGAAGGTGTTGTGGTTTAATTGCCACTCATGCGGGCCTCGGAGATTTCTGCTTAAGTTGTCTGCCAGAGAGTTTTGGTTGGCTGGCAGGAATTGAGCTTGCAGGTGAATGTGCATGGCTGAGGCCGTGTTCTACAGGGTCATGGCTAGCCTGCAGAGTGGATAGCAGTGGGTTCCCCCCTGCTTTTTTATGTACCACGTCACTGTGGTGTTGTCGGTTTTGATAAGTAAGGGCCCTGGTGAGAGTAGGGATCTGAAAGCCGTCAGAGAGTGCTGAACAGCTAGCATCTCTTTTTGGTTGATGTACAGATGAATTTGACTTGGGCTCCAGTGGCCCTGAATGCACGTGCCATCCAGATGTGCACCCCAGGCATAATCTGATGCATCTGTGGTTAGGGTCTGGGTGACGTGTGGTTGTGTAAAGGGATGCCCCTTGTTGTGGTTGCATGCTGCTGCCCACCAAAGGAACTCTTTCCTTAGACAAGGTATCATAGGTATGTTTTTTTTCCAGGTCCTGAGAATGTTGGCACCAAAGACTTTTTAAGTACCATTGAAGTTTTCTCATATGCAGTCTGGCATATGGAATTAGTAGAATGCAGGAGGCCATAAACCCTAGAGCCTGCAGGATTTTCCTTGCGGATAGCTGGGTTCTGGTGGCCACTTGACCAAAGTAGCCTGTCAGATAGGCTTGCTTTTCTGGAGTAAGGAATGCCATCTGGGATGCTTTGCCCAAGCTTGCTCCCAGAAATACAATTTTGTTTGACTGGAAACTAGTTTGGATTTCTTTCCATTGATAGTGTACCCCAGGAAGGTAAGAAGGTCCTTTTACAAATGTCAGGTGCTGCAACATCTTTTCCTGACTGTCTGCCTGAAGTAGGCAATCGTCCAAGTAGGGATAAATTTGAATATTTCTCTATCTGCAATAGGCAATGGCTGGAGCAAGGCATTTTGTGAAGACTCTGGGAGCAGTGGATAAGCCAAAGGGAAGTGCAGAGAACTGATAAATATAGAAACACAGAAACATAGATATTTCCTGCAGTAGTCCTTTATTGGGATGTTCAGATCGGCCTCCTTTAGATCTAGAGTGGCTAACTAGGCATCTTTGGACAGCACAGGGAGAAGCTGCTGTAGGTTGAGCATTTTGAATTTTGGTACCACCAGGAAGGTGTTTAGATTGGATAGATCTAAGATTGGGCGCCAGTTGCCCTCTTTTCTGGGTACCAGGAAAAGTTTGGAATAAAAACCTTGGCCTATCTGTTCTGTAGGATCAGGCTGAATTGCCCTTATGGAGAGCAGGGACTGAACTTGGTTTTGTGCCTCTGCCCACTGGTTTGGAGGAAGATCTGAGAACCCTTTTGGGGTTGGCAGCTTGTGGAAATAAAATTTGTACCCCTGGGATATGTTGAGGACCCATTGATCGTTGGTGATGGAGGTCCAGTTTTTTGCATGGTGGGCAAGTTTTCCTCCTAGGGGCACGAGCAATTGAGCAGAGGTGAGGGGTGGAGTTGAGAAGTCATTGTGAATTCTATCTACAAGGGGGTGGGGCTTAGCACTCTCTGCTTTAGAAGTGGAAATACTCCATTGCTTAAGATCTCTGCATACCCTGAGACTGTAATCGGTGGTGGTGGTGGGGGGGGTCTATTTTCCCTGGGTCTAGTTTGAGATGTCCTTGAGGGTGCTGGAAAGGACCAATGTTTTGAGGGGCAATGCCTACTAAATCTTGGAGGCTGCACTTGCAAAAAATCTTTGACCATCTGCATAGACTTGGCCTTTACCTCCACCTTTTTTAAAACCTCTTCTGCTTTGGTGCCAGACAGACTGTCCTTGTTCAGAGGAGCGTCCTATAATTTTGATATGACATGATCTGGCAAGGTCTGCTCCTTAAGCCTGGCATGCCTTCTAAGTATAGAACCTGAGACTGCTGCCTGCAAGATGCTTCTAGGGCATCAAACCCACATTGCAGTGTATGCTTGCTGACTTGGCTTGCAGAATGCATAAGCTCCTGTAATTCTTTATTTTCTGCACAGTCAGGAAAGTTAGATAACTTTTGCTTAATAAGTTCCATAGTATGTTGCTGGTATTTCAGCATCTGGAACTGGCAATTTATTGCTCTAACCATGAGAGGTGCAGAGGAGTATGCTTTTTTACCAGATTTGTCTTAAGCTTGGGAATCCCTGTCCAAGGGGGTGGGATACTAAGCTGTAGTTGCTTTTATTTCTTTAGGTCCTTGGGAGATGACCTCTGGGTCAGCAGTAGGATTTTTGAAAAGAAATTTGTGTGAGTCAGGGACTCTGTAGTACCTGTCAGGTTTCCTTGGAGCAGGGGGTAAAGTATCAGGAGTTAGACTGGATTCCATAAAGACATCATCTACAACATCAAGAACAGGAGGGATAGCCAAGGGTCTGTGCTGTGGTAGATCTAAAAATTCCCTGAGTCTCTTTTTGGACTGAGGCTAATCCTGGCATTCCCAATGGAAATGCTCTCTCAAAGTATGTAGGGATATACCAAAAGAAAAATCCTCTGGAGGGGAGGCAGACGGAATGGCATCCTCTGCATCTGAATCCTCATAGGCAGATAAGGGCATGTCTTCATAATCAGAAATCTCAGAGTCATCGGACTCTTGCTCAGATAAAGCTGCTGGGGACGTCTTTCTTTTAGCAGGGGAAGGCAGCAAGATCAGGTCTTCTGTCATTTTAAACATCTGAGATTGTGGGAAGGAAGCAGGCGCTTGAGATTGGGTTGTCGGTCTTTTAGACATAGCTCGAACTCTTGGCCTTAGAAACTCGGTAGTTTTAGAAGGAACTGAAGATGCAAAAGAAGTCGTCGGTTTGTGTCGAATATTGATAGTGCGAAGAGCTTCCTCAGAAGTTGGTGCCTGCACAGCGGCTCCGGACCCATCCAAGGTAGAGACATCTGCAGGTTCCATAGTCAAAGAAGAGTCTCGCAGCATATTGGACTCCGAATGGGTCTCAGTAGCGGCCTGTGAATCCATCGTAGCGACCATCAGGGGCTGCAAAAGTGCCTCACTGAGTACCGGCAAACTGGCGACTAGCTTAACGGAAGTGTCGTCGGCAGTTTTGGACCTGTGCAGTCTGTCTCTGTCTTTAGTCTTACGTTTTTTCGGAAGATTGGTAGTCGGATGGCTTACCAAAGCCATTTTGGAATATGGAGATAGAGAACGAAAGTATTTAGCTACAATAAGGGCCCGATGATGAATAGTTCAGGCATTGAACAAAGCACAAAACCGACACTGAGGTACGTCGTGGTCTGGGCCTAAACAGGTGACGCAGTAAGAATGGAAATCTCAGTGTGGTATTTGCTTTCCACAGGCGAGACAATTGTTAACTTTTTCTGACATCGGATAGAGCAAGAAAAAAGGATCCCCAAAGGGGTACTTAGCTTTAGAAGACTTCAAGATGATTCAATTTCAGAAATGAAAACTCGGGTAGCAGCAGACCAGCACTTGTGCAAACTGCTTCTGCTTCGGGCTCCTCGGCAAGACTAACGTAATGGCGTCGGCTGCCTGTTTTTATACCTCTGACGACATGACGTCAGTATTGAAGTGACAGTAACCAATGCAGAAATACTAAGCCTCTGGTATTCGGGCCGACTGAGGCCTATCCCTGGCAGGATAACCCAAGTGTGATGCAACAGTGAAACACGAAAAACATCTTATCAATACCATCACCTCCTTCTGCGTCACATATCTATCATCTTTCATTTTGTAAGTCACTTTACTCACCATCACATTCATCAACAATGCAAACAGTATTCCACTCATGGGATGTCATTGTCTTACTTAGGTTCATAGCTTAGTACTAGGCAAAATGCCCTTGCTGGCTATTTTAACCCTAGTTAACTTCCCTTTTTGTGCTCATTTGGTTACAGCTTGGCCTTTCCAATTCCATGATCGATAATTACATATTACCTATAATCAGAATAACTGGAATCATACCGATAATTTGAG
The DNA here is from genome assembly GCF_019279795.1 of Protopterus annectens. NCBI lineage: Eukaryota > Metazoa > Chordata > Ceratodontiformes > Protopteridae > Protopterus > Protopterus annectens. The sequence continues at coordinate 882,097,538 of NC_056725.1, forward strand.
GGGTCCCATTCATGGGATACAGCATGTAGGAGTTGCCTCTGTCCATTAATAGTACAGGCAGCGGTCCTGGGGTAAATCTTCTGTTGCAAATTAATTGATCTATGGATATGGATGAACTTTGCAAGTGGATGCAGAGTCTGTTCCATAGTAGCAGTATCCTCTGCAAGATATACCAGTCTCTATAAACCATTCAGCTGATGTTACAGAAGAGGTTTAGATCCCTAGACAGAGTATTTCTGATGCCATATGACTTGCTGATGTGCAACAGCTGACTTCCCAAAGAATACAATAATGCATTTTTGGCATTTAGTTTCAGTCTATGATTTTCACACCAACTATTTATTTTGGACAAGCCTTTCTTTAGGATAGCTATGTCATTTGTCAATTCAATGACTGCTACTAGCTTGCAGTCAGTTGCAGACTTAGTGAGCCAGAGCCCTTTGGCATTGTCTTTCACTTCAGAAAAGTAGATGTCCCAGCACAGAACCCTGAGGGACTCCACTAGTAATTAGCCTTGTTGTAGACATAACTTCCCTGTTTTGATGTCCTGCATCCTATCTGTGAGCCAGATGTCAATCCAAAAGGTGACACAAGGGATCATTCCCGGTTTATTTAGCCTTTCTAAAATGCCTGAGTGGGGAATTGTGTCAAACTCTTTGGCCACGACTAGGTATGCGGTCTGTACTATTTTGCCTTCAACCACTGCTTTAATGACCCTGTCAAAAATCCACCAGGTTGAGTAACCATATTTATGCACATTTCTTTACTTAGCCACCCATTCACTAAAACTCATTCTGCATTATGCTGACAAACCGTAATTCTATTACCTATTCCATACTTCTCCAAAACAGCCCATAAAGTATCATATCCTGCGGTATCAAATGCCTTGCTAATATCATTTACCATATGTTTCACAGCCTCCCTTTTATCTGTATCATCCACAATTTCTCTCAGTCAACAACACTTCTTGACATCCGTTCCCTTTTATACCATATATACTTCCTTCCATAATATCTTTAATCCTTCCTTCCATTCTCCTGTCTGTATTACTCCCATAATAAAATTCTAATATGTGCTATTAAGTCTGATGGGTCTCCATTTTTTATTTCATTCTTCTCATCTGTCTTCCATTTAAATTGTAATATCCCCTACATAACTCTTCATAAACAAACTCTTCTTTCAAACATCCATTCATTCATTCATTCATTCATTCATTCAGAACATTTACAAAATACTTTCTTTGCCAGTCCTTTTTTTGTTGCGCATTCTTTACCCTATGGGCCTGATACTGAATCAGTATTTACTTTCTCAATTACTTCATCCAATTCACAACTGTAGTTTACTTTTCAAATTCTTCCTTTTTTACAACATCCAGCCATTGGGAAAAAAAAATTATACTTCTTCAATCTACCACTGAGGTTCATGGGTGTATATTAGGCTAATGTCCCTTTATATGCCTAGCCATGTAACCAAAATGTATTCCACAAGATATTGTGCCTTAGAGGATATTTTAAGGGATGTATGTTAGTCATGGCTCGATTTAATGACTGCCTCTGTCCAGAGACATAGGTGTCAAAACAAGAGGTGAATTTCACATTTTCCATCTACTGGTCTGGGTTGCACTTGAACAGGGTTAGGGAAGGCTTCTGCTACATGCAGGAGAAGCCTATTCCAGATCCCGAGATAAATAATAAATTTGATAGGGCAGGTACTTAAGTTTCATTTAATTGCACGCAAAGTTTAAATCCTTAGATCTAGTAGTTCTGTTATGGTTTGTTTTCAGGATATGCAAAAGGTCCATCAGAGTAGGATCTAAGGATGTCTTGCGTGCCGGGCATAAATCGCCTCTCTGCAGTCTATAGGAAACAGAGTACAGAGATAAGGCTTTGAGGACATCTGCATAGGACATTGTGTTTACTCCCTGTATTCTTTTTGGGAGGAACCTCTGTGGATGCTCCAGTTGTTGCACATGCCTGGTCATGTACACAGAGAAAGGGGCGTTACACTCGATGTGTCTGATGAGGACTGCGTACAGTAGCATGACAACTTACCTGGACACAGATGCCATGCCTTTACTTACAAACTAAGTGACATAGAATGAGTTTCTTACCACTTTAGAAACATGCTGGTTGAAAGCCAAACTTACTATCTACATGAGCCTCCAAATCCTTGACTGCTGTGTCTACTTTTAGGGGTGTTTTATCAATGAGGTCTTTCCCCCTGGGTGGCCGACTTTCCAAAAGGAACTATTTCTTGGTATTACAGAGTTTTTAATCGTGGCTCTGGTACAAGTCATTTGTGTGTGTTAGACCTTCCCAGTAGTATGCTAGTATCATGGGGGGTTTCTGTGACTGCTTCTGTGATAATGTGAGGCAATGCCAGCTGTGCTAGGGTGATTATGTATAATATAAGCCAGCATAGCTCGCTGGAGTTTTGTAAAGAATTATATGTCATTTGAATATCAAACTGATATGTACAGATGTTTGTGTTGAGAATGTATTTGTAAAATTGCTTGTGTTAAAAATATATCAACGGGTGGGTCCTGCTGGACAGAAAAGAAATATACATGTATGTCAGACAGTACTGATGTAACTGATGAAAATGTATATATTTTACCAGAGGATACGGGAAAGGAAGGGGTTAAGCTCAGCCCAGATAACCATATGAAAAATAGCCTGAAATTAAATTAATTGGTTTAGGCCATACAGATTTTATCTCACAGTTCTGAATGCAGCCAGTCATGCAATGCCTGTGAAAAGCCTGGACTGGGGTCCTGATCTATTGTCCTTAGTGGTAAACTAATTGCTAACCCTGGAGTGCCAGTGAATAGATTGTTAGTTTCTGCAGGAAGGTGGAAGTGTTGCAAATATTTTACAGTTCCAAATGCTGCAGTAAACCTTAGCTAAAGGTCTGTGTGCATACTGTGACACATCAGTGCCAGATCCTGGTTCAGTTTCTAGTGAGAGGGTAGTGTGGGAACCACAGTCAGATGACCACATGTGATGTCATTCTGTAGTCTGCACTGAAACTGTATTTGATTACTAGTGAGAGATGTGAGGTATGCACTCTGTTTTTGGACCTCACAAGATACTCATCCACGTTCATACTGCCTTGCTTTAGTAAGTAACTAAAGAACAATAATTCTTTAGTCAGTCAGAAAAATATAGTGAGATTAGCTAAATGTAGCTTTGTTCAGTATCGGAGTCTTTCTTTCTGTGTTGATTTTTATATTTCCTGTGTATTTATTGTCAATAGGTATTCAGTATTTTCATGTTTTTTTTCATTATATATTATTAAATATATCTAAACCTTTCATTGTGGTTGGTCTTTTAGAAAATATTTAACCTTTGAAAGTGATTATATTTATTTAGTGGCACTGTGGCTTCATGTTCCTGAAAGTCTTGCTACTCAGTTAAAGACTACCATTTGTATAAGTATTAATTTTGTATAAGTATTAATTTTAATAAGTGTAACTGGGTACCCTGGCAAGAGCCTTAAAGTAGCTGCCTTTGGGTGTTTTGGTGGCAGCGGGTCTACCTTATAGTCTGGGTGGATGTGGCAGAGCAGGTAAGCTGTGCCACCCTTTCCAAGGTGGATGTGTGTGTGAAAATCAAATCTTAAAGTGTGTGTATGAGACAGCTACTTTGAACAGGGACACAGAGCACTGGTTTCATAGAGAGGGTGGAGGAGGACTTGGCTTGGAACATCTGTCTAAGGACTCAGCTCTACAGTGGTCAGTGGGGAGTCTTATTTGGGGCTGGGAGAGAAAGCCCAGCCCCAGGACTGGAGTGTGTACTCCACTCTCTACTCTTAAGGGAAATTGTATTTGGTGCAGAGCACTGCATCTGGAAATACAATGTGCGCCTATTTTTACTCACACACCAGTGTCAGTGGTGAGGGTAGGTTTCCCTGAGAGAAATACTGACTGACAGAGGTGCCAATTTCATGTCAGACCAGCTGGCTTGTCTGTGGGAGCTCTGTTGGGTGAAGCACCTAAAGATTACCTCCTACCACCCCCACACTAATGGTCTTGTGGAGAGGTTAAACTCTACACTGAAGACCATGTTAAGGGCATTTGCAGACCAGTTTGAAGGAGAGTTGGGAGAAATATTTGCTCATCTGCTGTATGATTTTCTAGTAGTGGGTTTCCTGGCCTCCTGTAGAACCCGAATCATGTCTTCAGAAAAGAGGGGCCTAAAAGGAATCAAAACCCTACCATCCAACAGTGTCATCTAAAGAGTGGACAGGTGAGAATGGATAAGCGACCCCTTGTCTTGTGTGAGAATATCCACCCGGTGAGGTAACGTGAGGTGTCTGCCCCCAGCCAAGAGATGGTCAAAGGGGAACCAATGCTGTCTTGGCCAAAAGGGAGTTACTGGCAAGATTTTAAGAGAGTCCTGCCAGATTTTTTGCAGATGGAAGGAGACTGCGGTGGTGGTTCTGCGGTAGCGTTGTCGCCTCACAGTAAGACGTTGTCCTGTTTGATTCCCAGCTAGAGCGTCTTCTGTGTGGAGACATGCATGAATGGGTGTACCTTTGCTGAAGGTTGTGCATCAGGGCTGGCAACTCGGCACATAAAAATCTACTGCCAATCATTAGCGGACCGGAGTTCCGCTGTGGCAACCCCTAACCAGGAAAAGCCAAAAGACACAACATGTGGCATGGAAGGAAGAGGCATACAAAAACATTCCCTCCCAAGGAAAAGACAGGGGGTCCCTTTTCCAAGTAAGAGGACGTTGTATTCTCAAACAGAATAGAAGAAGCTGTCTATTCAGAGGAAAGGCAAAAAGATCTACCTGAGGAATAACCCAAAATTGACTATGTCCAGAAACACATCTCTGTGAAGCATCCATTCATGTACCTGTGTTCTGGGCATGCTCAGAGTCTGCCACTAGATTGCATTCTGAAGGAATGTAAACCACCTGAACAGTCAACTGGCACCAGACACCTAGATCCCATGCCTGAACATCTAATCTGCAAAGGATACAGGACCTCACATCCCCTGCTTGTTGACACTCGACATCACAGTGCTACTATCTATGAAGACTTTGAGGAGGACAAGATGGAAGAGAGAATGAAAAGCTTGTAGAGCCAGAAGCAGAGCTCTCACCTCTTTTAGTATGATATGATCCGACCTTTGGTGAGGAGGCCAGAGACCCTGAACCTTTAGTGGGCCATAAAAAGCATAAGAAGACCCCCACCCCATGTCTTAGGCATCCATGAACAGTTCTCAAGAAGGAACTGGAGCCTGAAATGGAAGCCCTGGATTGAGAGAAAGGTGTCAAATCTCCTACTGAAGCTACAGTTTGAGACAAGGAAGTAAGGAAACAGGGGACTCCAGAGGATGGCAATGCTGAAGCCACACTGATTTGAGGTACCACTGTAAGCTTCCTCGTATGGTGCCTGGCAAGAGGAAGCAGGGAATAGTGGAGGTCATAAACCCCTGAACCCCGGCCGTAAGAGAAGATTAGACAGCAGAGGAAGGAGAGATTGGATGAAGGCTGTCAGAGACAAAACCTTGAGTGCAGGAAGAGAAGCCATCATGGGGACTGTCTGAAGCCTGCATCCCAGAAAAAATATGATGCTGAGAGGGTCTCAGAACAGATTTCTTGAGATTCACAGTGAACCCCAGACACTGCAAAAGACAAGTGGTAAAGTGGTGATCTCACAACAGACTGCTGGGAGAAGGAAACTGAATGAGTAGGTCATCCAGACAGAGGAAAATATGTCTCTCTCAAAGCCTGCAAAAAGCAATGACAGGAGAGAGGCATATGGTGAATACACTTAGGGCAGTAGAAAGGCCAAAGGGCAAAGCATAGAAATGAAAATGCAAGGAAGAAATAGAGAAACGTAAAAATTTCCTGAACACGGGGTGAATGGGGATGTGATGGAATGCATCTTTGAGGTTCAGAGAAACCAAGAAAGCCTGGGGGAAAGGTCTGAAGAGAGGAACCATAAACATTTTGAAGTAAAACCCCTTTCACACTTGGGAGGGTGTAATAGGCTGAAGGTGCCCTGCCCAAAAAGGGACTACAAAACCTCTGGGAAATGAGGAAACTGTTCCAGAGGAGGTTGTAGAATGACTGAAATGGGGGAAGTGGAGTTTCAAATTATAAAATACCCCGATGAATGACAGACAGCATCCAGAAGTCTGAGGTGATCAGACACCAATTTGGAAGGGACACAGAAAGGCAGAGAGACAGGGGGACCTGGCTGAGGGGAACAGGAAGCCAGATGTCAAATGGAAACAGGCTTATCCTGAAAAAGAAGGCTTTTGAGATGACGGAGTTTGACTAGATTTAGCATGGGACCCTTTCTTACCCTACTGAGGTAGGCAAATCTGCCTACAGACAAGGCAGACTTAGAAGGGTAATTCCTCTGGAATTTGAGGATAGGGGCGCCAGAAATATGTTTGAGTTCCTGGAAGGCCTTACCCTTATCCTGGAGGGACTTAAACAGATTAGCAGTAACTGTCTCAAAAAGATTTCTGTTATCCAGACAGGTATCCAAAAGCTTGGTTTCAATATCATCATGTAAAGCTTGCAGACATAGCCAAGAATAATGCCTCATCACAGAACCAAAAGCATCAGCCCTGGAACAGACATCAGCAGCATCATAGCTGCATTTTATGGAATGATAGGCATCCTGGGATGTGGATCCAAGCAGGGAAAGAGCTGAAACCTTCCCATCAGAATGGGGAAGGTGGCTACCTGAGAAACACACATACCTTTTCATAAGGGTTTGGTAATCAATACCCTAAAGGACAAGGTAGCAGCAGTATATACTTTTTTACCCAACCTTTCCATAGCTTGATTGCCCTTTTCCAAAGGAATGAGCTTAGTAGAAGGCAAAAGGTTAGAGCTTGGTAACCAGTACAGTAGAAGGGCATTCAGACCAACGTTCAAGAATGGCATTTGCACTGTTGGCATACAGATGCAAGCAGTCATAACTACTACTGTCAGCTTTATGCCCTACATCTTATGTGGGGAGCATACATGTGATGTATGGCGCCTATAAAATCTAAAGAATTTAGTATACTGGCCAGATATTGGGCTATCCTTGGCAGGAGATCCATTATCTAAAGAATACTACAACTGTGACATGGAAGGACATGCCTCATTACAAGAATGGTTTAAAAGTGTTACAAGTTTTAAACATTTTCTATATTTACTCTGAAGTCACTACGTACGTTTTAGAGTTGTAGGACTAACTTCCAATAGACAGCTCCTTATTTGTAGGGTAAATCTTTTGATATCAAGGAGTGGGAGGTACAAATATTTCAGACAGAACTTGTTTTAGCTTTTTTAAATCAACAATATCTGCAGAATGATCAAACAAGAAATCTTTTGTCAGTGGAGTAAATCTGTGTCTGACTCAAAACAGACTTGCAAGTCCTGCCAAAAATATGCTTGGAATAGCTGCTCATAAAGAAGCATCTGCAACACTGTATGCACATTTCAATGTAAAAACTCTTATTTTAACAGTGTAGCAATTAACTTTTCTACTCTATTTGTAACATTACTGCTAGTGAAAGACAGTAGAGCTGCATTATCAACTTACTATGATCAAAGATGTTCTACTGTAAGTCAATCCTGCAGTCATAACTTTCAGGAATCTCTGCTATGGGAGGAGCCCTACATTCAGACAGTTACACAGCGCATTCCCTTTCTCCTCCCCAAACCAACCATATGTTGTTCACCCTACAGATACCTGTGCATCTCAGTATAAAGGCAGCATAGTTACCCATTTTCTGTTCTTTCTTGCCTCCATCTGAAGTTTAACTAGAATAAAAGAACACAAAATGTATCCCTGGGAAAGGAAAGGAGGAATTCTATGAGAGAAAGTATGCAGCACGGACTTGCCTTTCAACTCCTCTACAGACTACTGAGCCATCTACTTGCTTCCTACCTCTCACCCTCCACTGGCAATGATGTCTTCCAATTACTTCACTGTAATGCTCTAAAGTACTAACAGTTAAGCTATCGCTAGTCAGTAGCTCATCAACCATGATCACTGCTGACATACATTCTGCGTGTATTCATATTTCTAGCCTGAAAATGTGAATAATGTTGTTTTAATACATCTTGTCTGTCTAAAAATTCCTACACGCAAATATCTATTATGTCTTGTCTGTCTATAAATTCCCACATGTAAAGATCTATTGGTGTTCTTCATTGCTAGCTTGTTCTTATAATTCTGTTTAAAACATGTATTATTGTTATAATTCTGTATAAAACATGTATTATTGTTATAATTGTGGAGCTTTTCTCCTCGGGCATCCGCTGTAAATGGACCTAGTTCAGTCGGACTTTCCCGGTAAACAAATGTAAAATAAAATAAATAAATTTACACCTCTGCTGGCAACTTCCCCTAAAGATAAAAGAGGAAGGAGATGGACAGGACTGCAGTAGTTAAATGACGAACATAGTACTGTTGTATTATCCACTTAACAATATGTGTGCAGGTTCTTCATACAAGTTATTGCTGCAGTCACTATTCCCAAAAGCTTTCAGCACCTGTCTTTTGAGTGATTGGAAACCCTGATTGTGGGAAAAATATCCTTCAGTACTGCTATGGAGAACCCTGTTCTTGCCCAAGATATGATGTCTAGCCTACAGTGCTGAGAAAAGGTGCATACTGACACCAGGAAGCAGCTTCTAAAATGCATCTTTTGTCAATATTCCTTTCACATAGGCTACTGTGGTTGTTGGCCCTTGTGGAATGGGAGACACGCCTACTAACGGTTTGATATGGAAATGTGGAAAAAGATAACACAATGGAGATCCACTTGGAGATGGTCTGTTCTGAGATGGGCAATCCTTTTTTGTTCTCTTCAAATAATACAAATACTGAATCCATCCCTCTTGAAGGCCTTTGATCGTCTAGGTAGCATCTTGATGTTGTGTGTACATGTAGAGAATAAAGGATTTTATTTCACATGTTTTTTGGTTTGGGGAAAAGTTGGGAGTTGACTGGCTTGGTTTAGTGCAACCACTGTCACAACTTTTGGCATGAAAGAGGGGTTGGTGCAAAAGGTAACCCTATCTGCAAGGATAAAGAGCTCCTTACATATGACCTCCTGTAATTCCAAAACCCTTCTGAGTTGAAGTGACTGCTACCAGAAACATGGTCTTCCGCAAGCTGTAGGGTCAGCTTGTCCTAATGTAATACAATTCCTCACTTCAGAGGACTGAGACGCAAGACAGCTTAAGAAAGTTTTACTGTTCTCCTGGGAGTGAGTGACAGGTCCAGAAGTAAACAAGCTACTGTAGCAGACAGAAGGACTTTATTGAGGTATAGATTAAGCTTGTGTGAAACAATTTTGTCAAGTTTTACAGGACTACAGGTACCTATACTTCTGCAGGTATTAGGTCGCTTCTTTGGAACAACAGAGAACAGCTTTTCCATTTTCTCAGATATGATTTCTTAATGCTTTCTTTCCTGGCCTCAATCACTGTGGCCCACAGGTCATCTGTCAACACGTGGTAAAGGCTAATAAGAGATTTAAAGGCTGCCAGTCTGACAGCCTGCAGGTGCAAGTGTACTAGGACACCCTCAGACATGAGTCAGCAGGTGAACCCACTTGGGCAGAACAATGGGATTTCTTTCTGGTCATCAACAGTAGGTCAGACAACTAGTGTTGTCTTGGACAAAAAAAAAATAAAATCATTATCAGCCAATGCCATGACAGTTTCTGAATCACCCCCATGATCAAGGGCAGAGGAAGAAAAACACCCTTCAGCTGACAGAGAATGTATCCATCGCCCAAGCTTTCTATGCAGAAACCTGGAAACAACTTTTTGATCTGGAAGTTCTTACAGGATGCAAAGAGATCCATCTCCAGTAGTGACATTTTTGTGTTAGTGAGCAGAAACTCTCTCTGTGCAGTGCCCTCTCCTGGGAAATCCGATGCTGGTCTGATACGCCGGTGTCCTCTGTCAGAATATAAACACCTTAACGTCATGTTTGTTTTATAGGTATCTCCCAGGTTTTCAGTGTCACCCTACACAGTTTGTACAGTGAGTCTCCCGGTTTGCTGACATACTACATGACCATGGAGTTGTTCATAGCTTTATATGTTTACAGATTAGTATTAGGCTAACTGCCCTTGTGGGCCATTTTAAGCCTAGCCAGTTACTCCATGTGAGAATCAAACCTGCACCTTGTGTCTGTAAGGTAAACACTTTAACCATTATGCCAACCTCCCACCACGTAACTATTCTCAGTATGCCTGGAATTCATATGGGGTTTCAGCACTTGGAAGGTATACTGGACTGCCAGCATCTCTCAAGAGTTTGTACTCTGTCCAAAGTGCCCAGTACATTCAGGCCTTGACACTGTCCTCCAAGCCTGCGCTGAAGCATCTGTAGTCAGAATCCAGTTGTAGGTAAGAGTGCATAAGAGCATGCCTTTGATTCTATTTGACAGCAATGATCCAGCAGCCCAGTTCATTGTTTTAACATAAGTATAGAAGGTGATATTCTAGTAATGGTAGTGCTGATAACGTTTCCAGAGGAACCACCAAATTTTCCTCATATGTATGTGAACCAGTGGGACCATCAGGATATTGACAGACACATGTCCTAGAATATTAAGGATCTCTCTGGCCATTTATATGAGGTTTTCTGACATTTGTTGAAAGTAGGTTGCAAGTCAGCAAGAGCACTTTCCCCTGGGAAGGAAAACCCTAGAAAGCGTGCTGTCTGAACAGCCCTGAGAAACACAATTCTTCGAAAAAGCTTTAAAAGCCCACTTCTGTAAAATAAAAGTGAAGCCAAGTCTCTGCAGACATTTCTTTGAAATGTATATGGCCTTTACTGTCCTCTCCCAAGACTGGGCTTGCAGGAGACAATTCTCCAGGTATAGGAAGACAAGTATACCCTTGATCTGCAACAGGTAACTACTGGGTATAGACATCTGGGGGGAGATTATTTACTTCAGAGGGAAAGCATTTTTAAATTGACTCAGACTTGAGATCATCTTTAAGCTGAGCACAAACTGATGGTATGATGTGTGTGAGGCTTTTAAGATTAGTAGGGATGTACTTCCAGAGTCTGGGGCCTCAGATGGGGAATGCATGGCTAGTGCAATGAAGTCTGATTCTGGGTCACTGAATAAATGAACTAGAAAGGTTAAGATTTTTTAGCTTGTAACTGGGGTGAGGTGGGGGTGGGTCATCTGCACAGGCTGTACGAAAGGCAAGAACAGGAGCAGCAGATGGTGAATTGGAAGTGGCTACCCCATCATGAATCTGAAGATTCTCCTACCCTATTGTAAATGGAGATGTGCAGGTATGCATCTTTTAAATCAAAGGTGACCATAAATGCCTTGCAACTTAGTAATGGAAGGAAAACTTGGTGGGTTAACATTCTGAATTTGACTCTTGGGAGAAACTGGTTAATATTAGACATATCCAGAATGGATACTCTTGGGCCGTCCATTCCTGAATAAAAACATTTTCACTCCAGTTCCCTGGGGACCACTTCTGCGACTCCTAGTTCTAACATCAGATTCAGAAAAAGATACTTTCTGCAAAAATTACTTTGTGTTAAGAGTAACTCCTTACTATACGTGGGTACCCTCCTATCTGTTCCAAGCTCTTAAAGACATCATAAGTCTGTGGGCCAAAACACAATACCCAGTCTATAGGAGCATTCAGAAACCTGGCTTTGCTTTGAGCTTATGGCTGTGTTCCGAGCCATGCATGTCTTTTTAGGACCGTCTCAGTGGCAACTCTCCTAGATGCTGCATCGACAGCATCATGACCACATTTATACCATCTTTACCTACCTGAATGAATGGCTGTTTGAATGAGTTGTTGTAAGACTGCCCTAGGGTTCTTCCATGTGATATCATGTTGTAACATCTGCATTAAAATATATCCCCAACAGCACCCTGGAAATTCAGAGCTCTGAATGCTGAAGTGGTAGAAGCATAAATCTTTTTACAATATGTATTAATGATTCTATTCTCCTTGTTCATGGGAACAGTATGTTTCTCACATGGGAATCTGGCCCCTACAGTAACTTCTAGAGAGGGACAGAGAGAATATTACGGCTGCCACCCATTTTTTTTAATGAAGAAAACAGTGGTGCCCTTGAACCCTATAAAATCTGCCTGGCCTTTTGAAGGTCTGGTAGTGGTTATCACCTGCGCAGGGGGCGGCACAAACTTATAATTCTAAAGCCTCCATTTGGGCATCAGAACCCACTGCTGCCGGACATTAAAAGTGGTACCTCATAAAGGCTAAGTTATTCCCAAAAGAGAAGTCAACAGGAGGAGGTAACTTAAAATGGAGAACATCGATATCTGTGCAGTGACTGAGACCTGGTTCAAGGCTCCAGAGAGCACCCCTGCACTACCAGGCTATAACTCATACCACACTTTTTGGCCATATAATCTGGACTGGAACACCAAAGGCGGAGGTGTGTCCATATTCATTAAGGATATCCACACCTCCAGGCTAGTTGCTCAGCATAATGCAGCCGAGGTTATCTAAGTGCAACTAACTCTGGGCAAAACTGCAATCCAAATTGTAGCTTGCTAAAGATCCCCCACCATGCCCCAGGATTCCCACTCATTTTTTCTTGATGTACTGGAAATATTAGGGTTCAACCAAACACCATAATAATGGACAATTTCAACTACCCCACCATTAACTGGGAAAACTACTCCTGTACCAACTCCTTCGCTCAATGCTTTCTGGAATTCATAAACTCCAATGCCCTGGATCAACTTATCCACACCCCCACCAGGGGCAACAATATTCTAGATCTAGACATAACCAACATGAGTAACCAGTGTTCCACACCTAAAATCAATGCCTCATTTGTCCGTTCTGAAAATAAGCTAATTACTCTAGATATCCACATCCTTCCCCCACCCCCCATTAAGGAAACCATGGTAAAAAATTTCTCCAAAGCCAACTTCATGCTTCTTAAGACTGACGTGGTGAACTTCATGACACCCATGCAGATGGACAATACAGTTACGACTACTGAATCCTACACAATTGCACTTTATAAGCACTTACACGAATGCATGGATCGTGCTATCCCAAACAGAACCAAGACATTATCCTCCAAAAAAAGGAAGCCAATCTGGTGGTCCCCTGCCATAAACAAACTGTACAACAGAAGGAAGAAACTGTTGCAAAAGAGAGTAAAATCCCATGAGTGGAGGAGCTCCCTGGTCAGCCTCCGTAAGAAGCTGGGCTGCCTGATAAAATCCTCCAAAGCTAGTTACAAAAACAAAATTGCCACTGATTCTAAAGACAACCACAAAGCATTCTATAGCTATGTCAAGAATCTCAATGGCAACACCCAGATCTGCTCTGAGTTACAGCACAATGGCACTAAATATACAGACCCAACTGATATTGCCAACATCCTGGCAGATAGGTTCAGTAATAACTTTACCTCCCTCTCACCCCCTAAAGAGCCCATCTCTATACCGGAAGAATGCAAAGTTCCTGTAATCACGGCTGCACAGGTAAAAATCACACTCTCAAAAGCCAAGAACACAGCATCCATGGGACCAGACAACATCCCAGGCTGCATTCTACACCAACTACAGAACGAACTGGCACCCCACCTAAGTACCATGTTCAATCATAGCCTCACCTCAGGCTTTGTGCCTGCTGAATGGTGCACAGGAACGGTTATCCCACTCCACAAGGGGGGGAGCCACCACAGACCCCGGGAACTACCGCCCCATTAGCCTGACGAGCCTGGTCTGCAAGGCCATGGAACTTATCATCATGGAACTTATAAACAAACACATTGGTAATCTCCAAACTCTGGACCCCACCCAGTTTGGGTTTGTAAAAGGCAGATCATGTCTCCTAAACCTGACAGATTTCTTTGAAGCAGTCACCAAAGCCGTAGACGAGGGTAAGGTGGTTCACACGGCCTATCTAGATCTTGCCAAGGCTTTCAACACCATCCCCCTCTCTGGAATTATAGATAAACTCACTAAACTAGGTATAAATCCCTATGTCACAAGATGGGTTGGCAACTGGCTCACTGACAGAACCCACACTGTGAAAGTAGCAGACTCCAAATCCGACTTCAGACCAGTGACAAGTGGAGTACCACAGGGTTCAGTCCTGGGTCCTCCTGTTTGGTATCTACTTCTCTGAAGTACAGGCTAACACAGAAGGTCTTTGGCTAATGAAGTTCGCAGATAACTGCAAACTAGGAGCCATAATCAAAACGCCAAACGATGTGGACATCCTACAAAAGGGCCTCACTGAGATAGATGCCTGATGTCAAAGCCATGGCCTCAAGCTCAATGCCAAAAAGTGCACTGTCATCCCCTTTGGCAAAAACTCTGTACCCATGAACTACAACATAGGTGGTAGTATACTTAACACCGAAAGTGTAATAAGAAACCTTGTGACACAGGTGGAGAGTAGTCTCTCCTTTGACAATCACATCACCACAGTAGTCAGGAAATCCTTCTATGTGGCACACCTCATCACAAAAGGTTTCTCATCCAGAAAAAAAGAGGTCATTGTTCCCCTCTACTCATCACTCATTAGACCCATTATAGAGTACAACGCCCCTTTTGGTATGTACCTCACAAGACATCAACAACAACTGGAAAGGCCACAGTAATACTTTACAAAGAGAATTACCGGCCTCAAACAGATGCCTTACGCAGCCCGTCTCAAAGAATTCCAGCTTTACTCTGTCCCATATCGCCTACACAGAGGTGATCTCTGCCTAACATACAAAGCTATGTCAAACCCAGAGCTGCTGGACAAGCTCCACTTAAAGAAATCCCAATCCTTCCGAGCTACACGCACTAAGGACCTAAACCTTGTCACCGCAATAAACAGAACATGCTGGAGGGATAGATTCTTGTCCCACAGACTTCCCATACTCTGGAATAAACTACCTATCTATATCAAACAAAGCTCCTCATTAGCACTCTTCAAGAAAAATCTTGATGATTGGATGGGAAACAGGAAATTCACCCCAGGGATCACTTCTGTGGCTCTGCTTGACAGTGGCACAGGAAAATAATTTTCTTGGGTGGCAAAAGCCAGGGTAACTTTTTAGCTGGGCTTGTATAGGCCCCAGGGCCGATAGCCTCGTACCTACCTATAAACCTATGAACGCCTGGGCTAATGTATCCTCACTGTCAGCATCACAACCCATGGACATTTGTGGTATGTAATCTATATTACCTTCCTCCTCCTGGGTGATGTCAGATTTCAAACTATCAGTGACCAAGATGTTTGTGGGAACATTAACCAAACTTAAAAAGGCCAAGCATGGGCTACCTGCTAGCTTTGCAGGAGTGATAAGAAACCCTGGGCCAGTGAGGGCCAGTATGGGGGTTAGGTAGGAGAGGTAGGCATATGCTCAGACTATGGATTCCTTGACTCCATTCTCAGATGTTAGTCTGCAGTTTGGGTCAAATATGGGAGTCCTGCTGATCTGAGACACAGCTGTCATCATTAAGTCAACTACTACAAAAGGTAAGCCCTCATTCCGCCCTGCTTGCTCAGTATGTTTTTCTGCAGGTGAAGTGCTGCAGTCACTTTTCGAAAATTTTGTTTTGTGTTTGGTCTAGACCAAAGTTCTTGGATCATTCAACATAAAGATCTCCTTAGAGATGTTGTCAGCGATAGGCAACAATTTAGATACCAAGCCTGGATGACTACACAAATGCCAGGCATCACAAGCACAGATGTTGTGGTTGAGGCCTAAACAAAATATACCCTTACTATGCCTGTCGTCTAGTTTAATTTGCCTTTTTAAAGCACACTTGTTCTGCTTAGGTGTCATCCTCAGACGACTTTTTGGGAATGTCCAGTCCAAAGCAGATATGCGAATAACAGGGAAATACTGCAAACAAACGACCTCTCTATTAGAAAGGGTAAACTCAATACATTAGGGTTACTTACTGGCACTACTCCAGTCATGGCCTGGCCCAAAGGACTATGTGAAAGTCTCACTGTACCTCACCATGAGGTAAGAAGGAAGTGCAGATTTCCAACCATATGACTGCCTTTACACTGATATGTAAAGATATCCAGAAGGCATAAGATGTACAAACACATGGGGGAATGAGGTGGGGTATGAAACAATGGCCAAATGTAGGACTCCACATGTGACCGAGATCCATAAAGTTTCTCAGTTTTCTTGAAGCTGCTCTAAAATTGAACCCTGATAAGAAATCATGTGAACAAAATAATTAAGTACTCTAACAGCTAAGGTAAGATGTGTATACTTTTGTACCATGTAGCCTAAAATCTTTATCAAATAAGCTGCAAGACACACAGCTTTTTCAATCTGGTCAGATACCAATAATAATACAGTAGCATGATCAGCCTTAAAAAAATTCATACAAATCATGTTTATCATGAAGACTTGTACATCCTGTCAGCTTTTTAAAGGAATGGGTTCCAAGAATCTGGGCACAGATTATTTGATCTCAAAATATCCTGAGAAGCATAATAAAGTGGTGGGACCATATACTATGAATCTGGGAAACAACTCTTTATATTTCACATCAAGAAAAGGGATTTTGTGCAGGCTAGCTCAGAAATTCTACCATAAATAATCCCTTGCAAAGGGCTTAATAATTAAAGGAAGAATGTACTGAATTAGATGACACCACAGTGCGGCCCGAGTCCTGACTTGGGTAAAAACTGATGAAGTGGCAGTGATATGACCACAGAGGATAACACAGATGTTAATAAAAGAAGAATTTAGTAGCAGCTTAAACAGTAGCAAGGCTGATGAGAATGCTGGTTGTTTTCGTAATGGCTTCATATCCCTGTTTTTGTGATTCATCTGAATATCAGCAGCCACCTTGATATTTGAGTAGGCACTAAAGAAATTAGGTATTTTCAAATCCTTTGCATTTTTTGTTTATTCATATCTGCTATCTGTAACCAAAGTTTTTTTCTATTTCTTGGTGCCCCGTAGAATAATTATAATTAATATAATATAATAACTATATTACTACATTTGTGGTGTCCATAGAGAAATAACTTAGCACAGTTACAGTCTAGTAATTCATTAGTGATTTGACTGAAGATCACCACTATATGGAAGAAATTACCCAGTTGTCATGCATAAAGTGAAGTACCAACAGCAACAAGAAGAACTGAAGAAGGCAGCACTGTTAGCACTGCAACACGCAGCACACTCGCCTTTGTTGTGAAGGCTATGGGTTCGCTTCTCACATCATGTAGATCAACTGCTGACACTGTAATGCAGTGTAAGGTGGGTGCTGCACTCCTCTGAGTGTTTTGTCCTCCAGATATGTTAAACAGAGGTCCCATCTGCTTGAGCTGGTGGCAGTTCAGGTGGATGTAAAAAAAATCCCATAGCATCTATCAGACAGAGTTAGGGAAGCTCACCAATACCCTGGTCAAATTTACCTAGTAATAACTACACAACTCAAGTCTCCACTGGAAATGGGTTATTAACTATGTGGGACTAACTTGGTCAACAATGGATAAATACACAAATAAAACAGCCGAGTTTCTGATGCATTGACTGAATTTCCATAGAACACTGACAAAAGACCAGCATAAGCTTTTTACAGGGATATGAGTTCAGCTGATAAAAACACTGGGAAAGTAGTGTACATAAGATGTGTAAACCCAAACATGATTTATTAACTATGATGACACACCATTAAAAACTTAAACATATTATCTCATATATGTCATACAAAATTACTGATAAAACAAATTTCTTTAATGTTCAAAACATTTCTGTTAAGTCCACTTTACAGAAGAGAATTCTAAAAATAATTTGTTACTTCTCAAATAGCCCAGGCCTACTGCACAGATTCACACCAGAGTATAAACCCCACTCGCCCTCCAGCTGGACAGTGATTTGAGGCCTTTACTCTCTGATTGCCCCTCGCTCCTGGATATACTGCTTCCTTCCATGTCCTCTCTTGGTCCATTCTTGTCCTTAACAAATCTTTGTAATCCTCTGCAATGTATATTTGCCAGTGTACTGGTTAATTATCTGCAAGTTAATGGGACAGTAAACATTTTTAATTCTGAGACTCATTAATGCAAATCCCACAACAGTGAGACTGAAGAAGTGAAAATGCAGACCTATATATACTAATTTCAAGATGCTCTGATAGGATCATAGGAGGTTACTAGGCTAATGGCCCTGGGGCGCTTACAAGCCTAGCCAAGAGTTTATCCCCAAAAAGAAACCTCAGTCAGCACCTGTCACCCCTGTCAATGAGAGATAAAGGTGGAACCCCTGGGACAAATTTGTGGTTTCCCATCTACTCATCAAGGTTGCACCTACAGAGGGTCAGCAAGGTGCTCTGTTTGACATGTATGGGAAGTCTATTCTAGAGATGGGGCAGCCTCTGGGAGACAAACCTGTCTCTTCAGTAGGTTTTATTGATGTCGCATATTAGATTCAGGCCTTTCAAGTGGGTAATGTGCGAGGAGTTACACTTATGGATATCGAACAACTATAGTAGGGCAGAGTCAGAGATTGCCTTCTAGGCGAGACACAGATCACATCTGAGCAATCTGTACAATACCGAGTACAGTGATAGTGGTTTGAGCCTGTCCACATAGGACAGGTGTTGGAGGCCATGGATTTTCTTTGTGAGGTATTTTGGTGGCCTTTCCAGTTGGTGCAGATATTTGGAGAGGTAAATACCAAACGGGGTGTTTACTCAATTACTAGTCTAATGAGGGAAGTGTATAGAGAGGTAATAAAAGACTTTTCTGACCACTGCCGCTACATGATCGTTGAATGTGAGATTGTTATCAACCTGAGTAAAGTGGGAGGCGTATAGAGAGGTAATAAAAATGCTTTTCTGACCACTGCCGCTACATGATTGTTGAATGTGAGATTGTTATCATCCTGAGTACCCAGGTCGCTCACCACAGGTTGGGTTGTTTAGGGGGTTGCCGTTGATGTGGTTTTTGCCAAATGGCATGATGATACATTTTTTTACATTTAGCTTGAGGCCATGACTTTGGCACAAATCATTAGTTGATGTGAGACCCTCTTGCAGTATGTTAACATCAGTTGGGGGAGTCAATGACAGAACCCATAATACAATTGTGTACACTTGCCATAAATGTAGATGTTTGAGTGTATTCACTGTTGCAGTCATTACATTTGGGTAATCTGTTGGCAGGTTGCCCTTAGTCAGCCTGAATAACAAAGTCTTGGGTCCTGCATCGGTTGCTGTCTCCTCTTCCATTAAGTCAGGTTGTCAGGGGTATAAAACATGCAGCCAACGCCATTTTATTCAGTTTTTCTTGCCCCAGATGTCAGGGGGATATATATATATATATATATATATAAATATATATATAAACAGAAATATATATGTAAATGCACTTTTAGCAACATAAACTTTACCTTCATCTAAAAGCAAATACACCACAAAGGCTTTAGAATATAGTGAAGGAAAGTGAAGTTATAGAAAAGGGGGATGGCGGGTGGGTAACCCGGACTGCAACAGTGAATACACTCGAACATCTACATTTATGGTAAGTGCACACAACTGTACTATGTTCTTCATGTTTCACTGTTGCAGTCATTAAATTTGGGTAGAATCCCAAAGCTATGGATGGGAGGATGGAACTAGATAGCATTAAGAGCAGCTATAAGGCCCTGCAGAACTGCAGTGACAAAGCCTGCCCTGGATTTGAAGAAGAGAGGCAAATGATAATGCTTTGTGAAGGTATGAACAGAGCTCCAAGTGGCAGCTTCTAGAATGTCTTTCTTGGAACTCCTCTGAGAAAAGCTGCTGAGGTAGAGGCAGCCCTGGTGGAATGTGATCTGATCCCCTTGGGCACAGGTTTACCATGGTGCAAGTAGCTGAAATGAATGCAGTGGCTTATCCACTTAGAAATAGTCTGCTTTGATATAGCCTTCCCCTCTGATCCTGCAGCAAATGCCACCAGTAGTTGCTCAGACTTTCTTAGAGATTTGGTCCTGTTTAAGAAGAATCTTAGTTGTCTGTGTACATCCAATGAATGCAGAATCCACTCCCCCTTGTTCTGCAGATTTGGGTAAAAAGTTGGCAGGTGAATTGTTTGATTAAGAGCCACACTGGATACCACCTTAGGCATAAAAGAAGGATTTGTCCTGAGGGACACCCTGTCCGGGTAAAATGTAATAAAAGGCTCCACAGCCATGAGAGCCTATAGTTCTGAAACCCTTCTTGCTGGAGTGATTGCCAAGAGGAAAGCTGTTTTCCAAGATAAAAATGTTATGTCCGCAGTAGCTGCTGATTCAAAAGGAGGCAGGGTGAGTTTTTCCAGCACAGAATTGAGGTCCCATGCAGGAGTTGGTGATCTTTTGGGAGGCCTTAATTTTTTGGCCCCTCTAAGATACTGTTTAAGCAGAGGATGAGAAAATAGGGGAGGCTCCATGTTCTAATGAGCTGAGATGGCAGAGGCATGGATTTTTATTTAAGAAAAAGATAGGCCCTTGTCAAGCATCTCAGTCAAATATTGTAAAATCTGAGGGATATTTGGCTTTGCTGTGTCCATTCCTTGTGCTTGGTTCCAAGCACAGAATCTTCTTCCATTTTTCAGCATAAGATTTTCTAGTACTAGGCCTTCTGGCTTCCATAATGACATCCATCACAGATTTACTGTGAGGTGTTACTTGAATAATTAAATGATCAGGTTCAGAGTTTGGAACTGAGTGTGCAGAATTTGATTGTTCTGCTGATACAGCAGATGAGGTATTTTGAGGCAAGTACCAAGGAGGGAGTTGAGACATATTCCTTAGAACTGGGTACCAGTGCTGGTGAGGCCAGTCCGGAGCAATTAGGATCATTTTTGTTTTTTCCTGTCTGACCTTTAGCAAGACAAACAAAAACAGGTTCCAAACCAGCGGGTAAAAGAACTCCAAAGATTTATTTAAATGTTAAGCGCTTTTCGTCTTCCGTCTTAGGAAGACTTCTTCAGACAAAAAGGAAGATTGATTCAACACGATTTAAAAGCAAAAATGCGCTAAAACAGTGCAATAAAATTACATACAGCTGCCATCAACTAAACACTCACTGCCATCATACTGTTGTTAAAGCTATACTAGTATATATCACTTCTGACATTACAGGTTTACAAAGCTCACACTCCTGTGGTTCATAACATCGGAAACACAATACGTATATTAGTTCCCTTTTTTTTTTAAAACAATGTGAACAATGAATGAATTTTTCAAATGCAATACAAGCTTTTTTATAAGAATAAGGGTAGGTGTCTTTGCAGATACATAATTCATAGCACGCCCCGCTTGAATGCGACGTGTTCTCTCAAACAACAATGTAACAAAAACTTCCCTTATAAACAATGCATACAAATTATGTTTCAACTCCAAAAAGAGTCTACATCCTTGAACAGGATGTAAGTTGATCGCAACACAATATTATTAGGTGCCCCCTAACAAACAGTAGAGGATTCGTATTTTAAATGCAATATTAACATTCATGTGAAAAGTAAACAGTGCAACCTCACTTTAAATGTGCAGTGATCAGTATTCAAAAACATTTCACATAGTGTATGTACACATTCTTTACTGTTGTCAATCCTTTAAGTGACCATTGTTTTAAAAAGGTTCGAAAGTAAAGTAAAATGTAGTATCAACTCACACTTATAAAATGTAGCCTCGTATATAAACGAACAAGTAACTAGAGGCTGCTGCTATTAAATCCACGGCGAAATACCATGTAATATTCATATTTTCTAGCTGTACCTGTTGTCCAGCACATAATGCACTGGCCTTAAATACAACAAGTTCTCACAGCTGAGAAAAATAAATAAAACAATCTCTGTTGATTTAGAACAGGTTCCAAAAAGGTCTGCCTCCTTGATAATAAGCAGTAAAACAGCGAACCCCAAGTCGCTACCACTGTTGCACAAATTCTTAAGCATAGGGATTGCCGTGCTTACGGGGATGTTCTTTTATACGTAAATACGGCATCTGGAATTACTCAGTTTAAAGTAATCAGTGTGATATATAAACATTTTATGCATTACTATGATCATAAATCACAGATTATGCTGTGTTTGTGAGTTCAGGTAAAAAGTAAATAGTCAAAAACTATTACTATTGTTATTACTGGTCAAAGTACGTTCATAAGTTAAAATGTGATAAAGTATATAATACAAAAATAATATAAACAAACTAATACAAAAATGTCGATAACACTGTGTAGATGATAATAAAACTGTGTCTGTTTAAAGCAATAAAGACACCAACATCAGGATATACCTACAATTGTGTACTCAGGATGAATTATGCCCACTGAAGATGACATCATACTTTAAAAATTCAAATACAAGAGTGGATTATTCTTGGACCCATTTAAAATATACTGCTCTAAAAAATATATATACACACATGTATAAAATGGACATAAATACAATGCTAAAACAATAAATGAATTTGGTCAGTATTCTATAATGCTGAGTAAATAAATAATTAAAAAACTAAAATATTCATATATGAGGAAGATTAACATTATTCTAATACATTGCATTTAGTAAAAATAAATAACATGTCTATTCACTCTGAAGGAACAAGGATGAACAGATACGTTTTAAGATACTTATTAGAGTTACCATACTTGTACAAATATTATCCTAACAAATTCTTAATTTCAATACACAAGTCAAGGAGGTGACTTCATTCAAACCTGGTGACGTATAAGAATTCAGTTTGAGTTGCCAAATAAGTTCCCTTTTCTCTAACAATAATTGTTGGGGTCCTCCTGTTTCATCTACTAATACCTGGTCAATTAATTTGAATAGAAAGGCATGGGATGGGTTGTTATTACAATGTCTCGCTAGGGTGTTAGTGTTACTCCTCTTCTTTATGTGGTACGTGTGTTCATAAATCCTTTCTTTAAATTTTCTGTCAGTCTTCCCTATGTAAAAGGCAGGACATGACTGACAGCAAGCTAAATAAACCACGGATTTAGAATTACAATTGTACCGACCCCTTGCTTTAAACAAACATTGATTCACTGTAAATGTAGACCCTGTAGATCTAAATTTGCAATAATTACATGCCTCACATTTGTATGCACCTTCAATTCTGATAGGTTTTGTTATTGAACTTTCCATAATATTTTTAAGGTTCCTACCCTTTTTAAAAATGATTACAGGTTTATTACCTAGTTTCTCCACAAGTTCCTTTTCAAAGGTCAACAAATGCCAATTCCTTCTGAGAATGTCACTGATGTATTTAGATTCTAGGGAGAAAGGGGAGCTAAAACTCTTCTTGTACTTCTCCAAGTCAGTACTTGTTTGATCCCTATTTGTTAATGAAAAGTACACACCAGAGGTCTGCAGCATTGTCTCATCTGACACTTCCATATCTGCGTCTACTTCTTTTAAAGTTAAGATGGGGTTAAAGGTACCCATGTACCTTTTCCTACATACTTCACCTACTGTTTCATCCACCAGGGATTCAGGGTAACCACGACTGAGAAACATGCATTTCAACAAGGTACATTCCTCGTCGAATGTCGAGTCCTCAGTTGTTACTCGACCTGCTCTAATTGTCCCTTCAAAACAGATTTTTTTCTGGTGGAACGGATGGCAACTAGAGAAGTGTAACATGGTGTTTGAATACGTGGGTTTCCTATATATTTTAGCTACAAAGCCCCTACGTATATCATCTCTTTTCAATTCAACATCTAAATAATTTATAGTGTCTTCACTATACACAAAAGTAAGTTTTAAAAATGGGGTACTGTTGTTTAGTACATCAACAAAGCTACTTGCATCCTCTGCACTTCCTTGAAACATGATAAAAATGTCATCCAAAAACCTATTATATAGTTTCACTTTCGTAAAATTATTTTTGAATACATAATCATGTTCCCACTGGGCTAGGACCAAATTGGCGTAACTTGCTCCACATAGGTAACCCATAGCTACACCAATTATTTGTTTATAAATATCACCATTAAATCCAACATAATTGTTGTTCAAAATCACGTCTAATAGTTCTTGAATTAAATGGATCTCATCATTCTCTGCTCCGTGGGTCATAAGGTTCCTGGTAACATACTCAATCCCTGTATCATGTGGTATAGAAAAATATAAGTCGACTGCATCTACTGTAAGAAAACATATGTTATCCTGATATTCAAATTTATCAAAATTTTCTAAAAAGGGACAACAAAGTCCTTACATATCTGTAGTTCTTTAGACACATATTTCTTGAATAACTCATCAACATATTCAGAACAGGCATATGTAATGGAAAACCTAGCATTTACCAATTCTCTCATGGGAGGGTTTTCAAGGTTTTTGTGGAGTTTGGATAAGCCAAATAAATTAGGTGTTTTTGGTTTTGAGACCACTATATAGTTATAAATGTCAACACTGATTAAACCTTTGATCAGTAGATCCCTAAAAAAAGAGAAAATGTTTTTATAAGCAATGTACATCTCGTTGATGCTAGATCTAACATAAATCTTGCTGTCTAATGTATCCAACATTTTTTAATCGTATTCTTCTTTGTCTATAATCATTAGACCACCACCTTTATCCGGTTTCAGAAACCGGACCAGCATGGTTCTGACTGACTTCAAAGCTTCTGCTTCATTTTCAGAAATATTCTTAATAGTGTTTTTCTTTACAGATGTACGCAGAGTCCTCAAATCGAACTCGCACATATGATCAAACAGAGATAAAGTGGGGCAAGTGGGTGGATTGTAAGTACTAGCTACCCTTAAAGGGTCATCTGTAAAGCTCCCATCACCAAAGATTAGAGCCAAGTTTAATTTCCGAATGTATAATTTCAAGTCAATTAAGACACCTGGTAAATCAAAATGAAAATTTTCCTCAGGTACGAAAGTCAATCCTTTACTGAAAAGGTTACGTAATTTACAGATAATTTACACCTAATTTATTTGGTTTATTCAAACTCCACAAAAATCTTGAAAACCCTCCCATGAGAGCATTGGTAAACGTTAGGTCTTCCATTACATATGCCTGTTCTAAATATGTTGATGAGTTATTAAAGAAATATATGTCTAAAGAACTACAGATATGCAAGGACTCTTGGGCCTTTTTAGAAAATAATATCAGGATAACATATGTTTTCTTACAATAGATGTAGTCGACTTATATTTTTCTATACCACATGATACAGGGATGGAGTATGTTACCAGGAACCTTATGACCCACGGAGCAGAGAATGATGAGATCCGTTTAATTCAAGAACTATTAGACGTGATCTCTTGTACAACAATTATGTTGGATTTAATGGTGATATTTATAAACAAATAATTGGTGTAGCTATGAGCTCCCCATGTGGAGCAAGTTACGCCAATTTGGTCCTAGCCCAGTGGGAACATGATTATGTATTCAAAGATAACAATTTTAAGAAAGTGAAACTATATAATAGGTTTTTGGATGACATTTTTATCATGTTTCAAGTGCAGAGGATGCAAGTAACTTTGTTGATGTACTAAACAACAGTACCCCATTCTTAAAACTTACTTTTGTGTATAGTGAAGACACTATAATTATTTAGATATTGAATTGAAAAGAGATGATATACATAGGGGCTTTGTAGGTAAAATATATAGGAAACCCACGTATTCAAACACCATGTTACACTTCTCTAGTTGCCATCCGTTCTACCAGAAAAAATCTGTTTTGAAGGGACAATTAGTCAGAGCAGCTCGAATGACAACTGAGGACTCGACATTCGACGAGGAATGTACCTTGTTGAAATGCATGTTTATGCGTCGTGGTTACCCTGAATCCCTGGTGGATGAAACAGTAGAAGTAAGTAGGAAAAGGTACATGGGTATTTTTAACCCCATCTTGACTTTAAAAGAAGTAGACACAGATAAGGAAGCGTCAGATAAGGTGATGCTACAGACCCCTGGTGTGTACTTTTCATTAACAAATAGGGATCAAACAAGTGCTGACTTGGAGAAGTACAAGAAGAGTTTATCACCCCTTTCTCCCTAGAAGCTAAATACATCAGTGACATTCTCAGAAGGAATTGGCATTTGTTGACCTTTGAAAAGGAACTTGTGGAGAAACTATGTAATAAACCTGTAATCATTTTTAAAAAGGGTAGGAAACTTAAAAATATTATGGAAAGTTTAAAAATATTATGGAAAGTTCAATAACAAAACCTATCAGAATTGAAGGTACATACAAATGTGAGGCATGTAATTATTGCAAATTTATATCTACAGGGTCTACATTTACAGTGAATCAAGGTTTGTTTAAAGCAAGGGGTTGGTACAATTGTATTTCTAAATCAGTGGTTTATTTAGCTTACTGTCAGTCATGGCCTGCCTTTTACATAGGGAAGACTGACAGAAAATTTAAAGAAAGGAATTATGAACACACATACCACATAAAGAAGAGGAGTAACACTAACACCCTAGCGAGACATTGTAATAACAACCCATCCCATGCCTTTCTATTCAAAGTAATTGACCAGGTATTAGTAGATGAAAGAGGAGGACCCCAACAATTATTGTTAGAGAAAAGGAAACTTATTTGGCAACTCAAACTGAATTCTTATACGTCACCAGGGTTGAATGAAGTCACCTCCTTGACTTGTGTATTGAAATTAAGAAGTTTGTTAAGATAATGTTTGCACGAGTACGGTAACTCTAATCAGTATCTTAAAATTTATCTGTTCACCCTTGTTCCTTCAGAGTGAATAGACATGTTATTTATTTTCACTAAATGCAATGTATTAGAATAATGTTAATCTTCCTCATATATGAATATTTTAGTTTTTTAATTATTTATATACTCAGCATTATAGAATACTGACCAAATTCATTTATTGTTTTAGTATTGTATTTATGTCCCTTTTATACGTGTATATATATATATATATATATATATATATATATATATATATATATATATATATTAGAGCAGTATATTTTAAATGGGTCCAAGATTAACCCACTCTTGTATTTGAATTTTTAAAGTATGATGTCACCTTCAGTGGGCATAATTCATCCTGAGTACACAATTGTAGGTATATCCTTACGTTAGTGTCTTTGTTGCTTTAAACAGACACAGTTTTATTATCATCTACACAGCGTTATCAACATTTTTATATTATTAGTTTATATTATTTTTGTATTATATACTTTATCACATTTTAACTTATGAACGTACTTTGACCAGTATTAACAATAATATTAGTTTTTGACTATTTACGTTTTACCTGAACTCACAAACAAAACATAATCTGTTTTTTATGATCATAGTAATGCATAAAATGTTTATATATCACACTGACTACTTTAAACTGAGTAATTCCAGATGCCGTATTTACTTATAAAAGAATATCCCTGTAAGCACGGCAATCCCTATGCTTAAGAATTTATGCAACAGTGGTAGTGACTTGGGGTTCGCTGATTTACTGCTCAATATCAAGGAGGCAGACCTTTTTAGAACCTGTACATGTTCTAAATCAACAGAGGTTGTTTTATTTATTTTTCTCGGCTGTGAGAATTTGTCGTATTTAAGGAGAGTGCATTACGTGCTGAACAACAGGTACAGCTAGAAAATATGGACATTAAGTGGTAATTCACCATGGATTTAATAGCAGCAGCCTCTAGTTACCTGTCTGTTTATATACGAAGCTACATTTTATGCGTGAGTTGATTCTACATTTTACTTTACTTTCGTACCTTTTTTAAACAATGGTCACTTAAAGGATTGACAACAGTACAGAATGTGTACATACACTATATGAAATGTTTTTGAATACTGATCGCTGCACATTTAAAGTGAGGTTGCACTGTTTACTTTTCACATAAATGTTAATATTGCATTTGAAATACGCATTCTCTACTGTTTGTTAGGGGGCACCTAATAATATTGTGTTGCGATCAACTTACATCCTATTCAAGGATGTAGACTCTTTTTGGAGTTGAAACACAATTTGTACGCATTGTTTATAAGGGAAGTTGTTGTTACATTGTTATTTGAGAGAACAAGTCGCATTCAAGCCGGGCGTGCTATGAATTACGTGTTTGCAAAGATACTTACCCTTATTCTTATAAAAAAGCTTGTATTGCATTTGAAAAATTCATTCATTGTTCACATTGTTTTAAAAAAAGGAAACTAATATACATATTGTGTTTCCGATGTTATGAACCACAGGAGTGTGAGCTTTGTAAACCTGTAATGTCAGAAGTGATATATACTAGTATAGCTTTAACAGTATGATGGCAGTGAGTATTTAATTGATGGCAGCTGTAAATAATTTGTATTGCGCTGTTTTGGTGCCTTTTTGCTTTTAAATTGTGTTGAATGAATCTTCCTTTTTCTCTGAAGAAGTCTTCCTAAGACGGAAGACGAAAAGCGCTTAACATTTAAATAAATCTTTGGAGTTGTTTTACCCGCTGGTTCGGAACCTGTTTTTGTTTGTTCTACAAGAGTTTGTTTATCTGGCATTGATTTGTAAGTTGATCTTTAGCAAGACCTTGGAGAGAAGAGGCAGAGGGGAAAGGCATAGACAGATAGGTTTTTCCAACTGAAGGATATGGCATCCACTTTCCATGCTTGTCTGTGATAAGTCCTTGTGCAGAAGTTGTCCAGTTGATAATTTTGGGGAGAGGCAAATAGATCTATGTCTGGGCTCCCCCATTTCTGTGTTAACATGCTGAAGATTTGTGGATCCAGTTTCCACTCGTGTGGGTCCATAAGATTTCTGCTTGAGTCGTCTGCCAGAGTATTTTGTTTTCCTGGCAGGAATTGAGCTTGAAGATGTATTTGTTAAGTCAAAGCTGTGTTCCACAATGCCATGACTAGTCTGCAAAGGGGGTAGGAATGTGTACCCCCCCCCTGCTTGTTTATGTACCACATAACCATGGTGTTGTCCATCTTTATCAGTAGTTGTCCTGGATGAAGTAAGTCCTTGAATGCTGTCAGAGCATTCTGAACAGCTAGCATCTCTTTCTGGTTGATACGCAAATGCATTTGTATTGGGCTCCATTTGCCCTGAATGCATCTCCCTGCCAGGTGGGCCCCCCAAGCATAGTGTGATGCATCTGTAGTTAGTGTTTGGGTGGCAGAGGGTAGAGTGAATGACATTCCCTTGTTTTGGTGACATGTCTCTGCCCACCAAAGAAATACCTGTTGTAAGCAGGGAATGAGAGAAGTCATTGTTTCCAGACTGTGACAATGTTGACTCCATAAACTTTTTAGGTACCACTGAAGTTTCTTCATATGCAGTCTTGCATATGGAATTAGTAGAATGCAAGATGCCATGAACCCTAAAGCCTGCAGAATTTGTCTTGCAGATAACTGGGTTTTTGTTGCCATTTGTTTGAAGTATATTGTCAGTTGCCTTTGTTTGTCTGGCGTAAGGTAAGCCATCTGGGCAGTTGTATTCAAGCTTGCACCCAGGAATGTAATTATTTGAGAGGGTACCAGTTGGGATTTCTTTTCGTTTATTGTGTACCCTAGGCATGTTAGAAGCCTTTTTACAAATGCCAGATGTTAAAGAAGAGTGTCCTTGTTCTCTGCTTGAATGAGACAGTCATCCAGATAAGGATAGATTTGAATGCCTCTTTGTCTGCAGAATGCAATTACTGGTGCCAGGCACTTTGTAAAGACGCTGGGCGCAGTAGATAAGCTAAAGGGCAGAGCAGAGAATTGGTAATGCAAAAAAACCTGCCTTGAAGCGGAGGTATCTTCTGCACAATTCCCTTATTGGGATATGCAGGTATGCCTTTTTAAGTCTAGAGTCACTAACCAAGCGTTCCTGCCCAGCATAGGCAGTAGCTGTTGTAAAGTCAGCATTTTGAATTTTGGAATGTCCAGGAACCTGTTCAAAATCGAAAAGTCCAGTATTGGACGCCAGGCATTGTCTTTTCTGGGTACCAGGAAAA
The DNA here is from genome assembly GCF_019279795.1 of Protopterus annectens. Taxonomy (NCBI): domain Eukaryota; kingdom Metazoa; phylum Chordata; order Ceratodontiformes; family Protopteridae; genus Protopterus; species Protopterus annectens. The sequence goes on from NC_056725.1 coordinate 882,127,418, forward strand.
GTCTTGAATAAAAACCTTGTCTTTTGTCCTTTTCTGGTACTGGTTGAATAGTCCCCATATCCATGAGGGACATAACTTGTTTCTGAGCCCCTGCCCATTGATTTTGTGGCAGATCTGGCCAACCGTTTGGAATTGGCAAAGTATGGAAACGAAATCTGTACCCCTGGGATACTATGCTTAATACCCACTTATCCTGGGTAATTAACTGCCAATTTTGAACATGAAGTGCTAATTTTCCCCCCAAGGGGGCAGCCAAAAGATAAGTGCTTGGTGAAGGAAGAGGGAAGTCATTGAGACAGCTTACTGTAGGGTTGTGCTTTGTTTCCTCCAGATTTGGAGGTAGAGGCACCCCATTGCTTTGACCTTTAAGAACCCAGTGATTGGTATCTAGAGCCTTTTGAGCGCCTGGATTTGCCTTGAGGGGCTCTGTTGGACACAGGAAAGGACCAATTTTTATCTGGGTGGCTGTACTTGTAAGAAATCTTTTACAGTTTGCATAGATTTAGCTTTGTCTTCCATTTTCTTTAAAACCTCTTCTGCCTTATTACCAAACAGAGTATCATGCTGCAAGGGGGCATCCAACAATTTAGCTTCAACATGATCAGGCAGATTTTGCTCCTTGAGCCAGGCATGCCTTCTAATCACAGATCCAGTAACTGCGGCCCTGCAAGAGGCCTCCAAGGAATAAAAACCACATTGCAAAGTATGCTTTCCAACGTGTTCTACTGAATGCAATAATTCCTGTAATTCTTTATTTTCCACACAATCAGTAATCAACATCATTTTCTGTTTCAATAAGCCCATAACATGCTGTTGATATTTAAGCATATGAAACTGGCAGTTTAAGGCCCTAATTGCCAAGGTTACAGACGTATAAACCTTCTTTCCCCATCTATCTAGTGCCCTGGAATCTCTATCAGAGGAGGTAGGATTTTTGGCTGTAGAAGCCTTTACACCTTTGGGACCCTGTCAGATAGTCTCAGGATCAGCAGCAGGATTTTTGAATAGAAATTTGTGGGAGTCAGGAACCCTGTAATATCTGTCTGGCTTACTAGGAGCTGGAGGTAGGGAATCAAGAGCCATGCTTGATTCCGAAAACACATCATCAACAATGTCTAATACAGTAAGTATTGCCAATGGCCTATGCTGAGGAAGAAGGAAATCCCTAAGCCTCTTTTTTAATTCAGAGAAATCCTGACTCTCCCAATGAAAATGTTCCCTTAAAGTATGCAAGGTTTCTCCAAAAGAATAATCCTCAGGAGGAGATGCAGATGGGATGGATTCTTCTGCATCAGAATCCTCAAAGGGAGGAATAGAAAATTCCTGATCAGAAGAGGAATCAGAAGAAATGGAAACCTGATCTGAAGATTCATAATCAGTGTCTTGTCTAGGCCTCTAAGCGGGTGGGGGGGGGGGGGGTTGGAACCCCTGATCAAGGTAATCAAGTCCTCAACCATTTTGATCATCTGTTTTTTAGGCATAGGGGCCTGAGCACGTGGCTCATGCGTCAGTTTTTTAGACATAGATGATGTTTTTGATCTTGTTTTTGAGGCTGGCATCGGTTTTATATAAAAATGTTGAGGCCTGAAAACACCCTCAGTAGCCGGTGCCTGCTCAGCGGCTTCAGACCCATCCAAGGGAGAGACATCTGCGGGTTCAATACTCTGAGAATCACGTGACATACCGGACTCTGCAGGGGTCTCGGTAGAGGCCTGTGACTCAAAAGTAGTGGGCATCAGGGGCTGCAAAAGCGCCTCACTGAGTACCGGCGAACCGGCGACTGGCTTAGGAGAAGTTTTGTCATTGGTTTTGGACCTCGATGGTCTGTGTCTGTCTTTTTCTTTGCATTTTTTGTGAACGCCAGTAGTCGGATTGCTAACCGACGACATTTCAGGGTAATTAAATCTGGATCCAAAATATTTAAAAGCAAAAATATACCGATACTTAATAGTGCGTTGGTTAAATCTAGCACAAAACCGACAGCAAGGCACGTTATGATCTGGGCCTAGGCAAGGAATACGGTACAAATGAAAATCCTTATGAGGTATTTGCTTCCCACAAGTAATGCAATTATTAACTTTTACTGACATCGGTAAGGAGAAAGAAAAAGTTTCCTCAACAGGGTACTTAGTTTTAGTTGAAGACTTTGGTTCCGAAATTCAAATGCAAAAATTTCAAGAGTGGGCCGACCGGCACTTGCGAACTGCTTCTGCTTCGGGCACCGCGCGGCAAGAAAGACTGAATAAAATGGCATCGGCTGCATGTTTTATACCCCTGACGACCTGATGTCATGGAAGAGGAGACAGCAACCGATGCAGGACCCAAGACTTTGTTATTCAGACCGACTGAGGGCAACCTTTCAGCAGATTACCCAAATGTAATGACTGCAACAGTGAAACACGAAGAATATCTTAAAGTTGTTCTCAAACTTTGTATACTGTATTCCCTCGTCTTTGAGGTACATAGTGTGGGGAGGTGCATGGGGCTTGCCCCTCCCTGCAGAACACAACTTTAAAACAACCTTTGGCACTCTCTATACTGTATGTTCAACGTTTTCTTTTGTTTGTTTTTCATAACTCTGGGACTCACAATTATGAGTCTCAGAATTTCAGTAGGGAGCCTAAATGGATTCTCTCCATCTCTAGATTAGATTATCCTCTGTAACACCAACTTTCTAGAATCTAACAATGCTGCATCTTTTAAGAAAGAAACTACTGCAGCCTACTTACACTGAAGTTGCTATTGGTGCTTCTAACTGACTTCACACTATCATGTTCCCCACCACCACCACATCAACAAAATGTACTACATTATGGAAGCAAACTCTATTTTTGATTTCTAAAATGCAAAAGGGTGACATCTCATATCACTGAGCTGTGGCATCTCAGGGAATGTTCGGGGCTTCTACAGAAATGAGGTAGTCAAAAAGATGCATTTGGCACCATTGCAGAACTGTGGTCAATTAGCCTTCATCAAAACACTCAGCTTTGGAATACAAAACCATTTCCCTCTTGTGCTCAAACAAGTTGATTACATCTTTTGTTCTCTGTTCTCTTCCTTGTTTTAATAAATTTTAGGTGAACAACGCACTCTTTCTTTATTGCCACTACTATTTGTTTTGCTCACAAAGTCCTGCACTTGAACTGAGGCCCAAACTCCAATTGTTAATCAGTCACACTTAGTCATGTTAGCAAAACAATGTTAGAAAAAGGAACAGCGATCAATCAGCTGGTCTTCCTTTTTGCTTACTCAGCTCACCTAAGCGAATCTTCTTCTACATGGAACTTTCCTGTTACTGTGTAACTGAATATGTAACTACTACTTTTTTCAACTTTTCAGTGAAAGTCTGCTCTCATGAATTCTCTACTTTACTACCTGTATATTACACACCTTTATGATCCACCACTAACAATGTGACATGTCAGTGGAACACCATCAGTTAGCAATTGGTTAATAACCTAACTTGCTTTACTGGTCAAGGACAGCCTGATTATAAAGGCTTAGTTGTACAATAGCCAATTGCAGTAAAAGAACTAAGAAAGACATCTAGAATAATGAAGACAATGCACTCCACCAGCTGCCAGGTATCTTACCACAGTACATCCCTTTACACAGAAAACAATCTCAGCAAGAAACCCATCTGAGGCTGCACAGTAGTCTATAGAGTAAAAAATACCCAATAAAGCAATGCAAGAGTTACCTTGGCATGATACAGAACAGATTCCTAGACACAGTAAAGTGCTAAACAGATCACTACACTTAGGTTCATAGGTAAGTACTAGTCTATCTGCCCATGGGCATTTATAAGCCTAGCCACAGAGTGATGGCTTTCGCCTCCCCATTAGATTAGTAACCTGGGCCTCTGTCAACAGGGCTCCTGAAGTGATCCCAGGGTAGAACTTACGATTACCCATCCACTCATCAAGATTTCTCTTGAAAAGGGTCAGAGAGGAGCTCTGTCGAATATGGACTGGGATTCTATTCCAGAGTGAGGGGAATCGCTGGGACAGGAATCTATCCCTCCAGCATGTCCTGTTTATTGTTGTACATCGGTTCAAGTCACTAGAATGAGTGATTCTGAGGGATCTCGTTTTTTTGAGGTGAAGCATGTCCATTAGTTCAGGGTTTGACATGGCCCTATAGGTCAGGCATAGGTCACCTCTGAGCAGACGGTAAGCAAATGAGAAGAGCTGGAGCTTTTTTAGTCGTGCTTCATATGGTAATTGTTTAAGGCCCTTAATCCTCTTAGTGAGGTACTTCTGTGGTCTTTCTAGTTGTTGCAGGTGTCTAGTGAGGTACATCCCAAATGGGACATTGTACTCTATTATGGGCCTAATGAGAGAGGAGTAAAGGGGCACAATCACCTCCTTGGATCTGGACGAGAAACCCTTTGTGATCAGGTGTGCCACATAGAAGGATTTCCTGACCGTTTTGGCTATGTGGTTATCAAAGGAGAGCATGCTATCTACTTGGGTACCCAGGTCCCTAATTACTTCTTCTGTACTTAGTGGATTCCCATCTATGTGGTAGTTTGTAGGTACTTTGTTTTTCCCAAATGGGATTACTATGCATTTTTTGGCATTTAGCGTGAGGCCGTGACTTTGACACCAGGTGTTTGTCTCTGTGAGACCCTTTTGCGGGATGTCTGCGTCAGCTGGAGAGTCAATTATTGCACCCAATTTACAGTCATCTGCTAACTTGGTTAGTCACAGTCCCTCAGCCTTTGCCTGTACTTCGGAGAAATATATACCGAACAGGAGGGGTCCCAGGACTGAGCCCTGTGGGACTCCGCTTGTGACTGGTTTAGAGTCAGACATGGCACCTGCCACTCTTACCATGTGGGTTCTGTCTGAGAGCCAATTGGCAACCCATCTTGTGACATAGGGGTTAATATTTAAGCTGGTGAGTTTGTCTATGATTCCTGAGTGTGGGATGGTGTTGAACACCTTAGCGAGGTCCAGATATGCTGTGTGGACCACCTTCCCTTCATCTATGGCCTTGGTGACTGTTTCAAAGAGGTCGACCAAGTTCAGGAGGCAAGATCTGCCTTTAACAAAGCCGAACTGGGTGGAGTCCATTGTCTGGAGGTTCCCGATGTCCCTGTTAATGAGCTCCATGATAATGCGTTCCATGACTTTGCAGACCAAGCTAGTCAAGCTTATAGGGAGATAGTTCCCAGGGTCAGTTGTGGCACCACTTTTGTGGAGTGGTACGACTGTTGCTGTATGCCATTCTTTGGGTACATAGCCTGTAGAGAGGCTGAGTTTGAACAGTGATTTGAGATGGGGGGGTTAGTTCATTTTGAAGCTCATGCAAGACACAACCTGGGATAGCATCTGGTCCCATTGATGCTGTGTTTTTGGCCTTTGCAAGGGCTGTCTTTACTTGTGTGTCTGAGATATCTGGAGTGCCACATTCTTCTGGGATGGGTGCTAGCCCCTTTTGGTGGAGGGGGGGTGAAGTTTGCACTGAACTTGTCAGCCAGGATGTTGGCAATGTCGGTTGGTTCAGTGTATTTATGGCCATTATGCACTAGCTCAGAGCATATCTGAGAGTTTGCCCCTAGACTCTTGACATAGTTAAAGAAGGCCTTGTGGTTATCCTTAGAGTCATTGGTTATTTTTCTTTCGAAGTTGGCCTTGGATGATTTAATGAGGGAGCGCAGTTTTTACTGACGTTAATCAGAGATGCCTTCTTATTTTGGGATTTTGTTCTATCTTGCAGGAGTTTCCTCCTTCTGTTGTAAAGTTTATTTATGGCCGGGTCCACCAGACTGGCTTCCTCTTTTGAGGAGTTGGTCTTGGTTTTACTTGGGATGGCTCGGTCCATGCATACTTGAATGTGTTCATAGAATGCACTTGTAAAGGATTCTGCCGATGGGTCATCATTTTCCATTTGATTGGGAGCTTTGAAACTTCCCACCTCGGTCTTGAGGAGTGTGAAGTTGGCTTTAGAGAAGTTTTTACCTTGATTTCCTTGACTGGGGGGGGGGGGGTTGGGATGTGGATGTCCAGTGTGATTAGTTTGTGATCTGATCTTACCAATGACGAGTTTACCTCAGGTGTGGAACATAGGTTCCCCATGTTGGTGATGACCAGGTCCAGTATGTTGTCACCTCTTGTGGGAGTGGTGACCAGCTGTTCAAGGGTGTTTGAGTTTATAAACTCAAGGAAGCATTGGGCTAGGGCGTTTGAGCTTGAGTAGTTTTCCCAGTCAATGTTTGGATAGTTGAAGTCACCCAGTAGCATGGTGTTGGGTAGAATCTTCATACTTTCTAATGTTCTCAGGAATGATGCGTGAGGGTCCTGAGACATGGTGGGAGATCTGTAGCAAGCTATAAATTGAACAGTCAATTTACCTGCTGTCAATTGCACTTGGATGGTCTCAGATTCCACTTGCTGTGCTACTAACCTGGAGGTGTGGGTGCTCTTGATGAATATGGACACACCCCCTCCATTTGTGTTCCGGTCCTGGTTTTGGGACCTACAGGTATGGTAGGAGTTATAGCCAGGTAGTGTTGGGGTGCTCTCTGGAGCCTTGAACCAGGTTTCTGTCACTGCACATACGTCGATTTCTTCCATACTAAGGAGAGCCTTGAGTGCGTGCATTTTGAGGTTTAGTCTTCTGGCGTTGAGCAGCATTACCCTCAGTTTTTGTTTATTATTGTTGTTTATAGAGGTGGGTTTGTCTTTTGAGCCTTGCCTAAAAAAGGCAGTATTGGGGCGGCAAGGGGTCTTGGCCAGTATTCGAAAGTCCAGGGGCGACAGATGCAAGCCGTCTCTGCCGAAACAACGTGGCTTGTCAAGCATGTCATCCCAGGCTGACAAGTACTGGATCCCCTTTGAATGACACAAGTAGTTTATCCAATTGTTGAAACTGATCATTTTTTTCTTCGTATGCTGGCATAATTTTGAGTGAGGGCAGGATGCTACTCAGAGTCAGAGTCATACCAGCCTGGGTTACATGGTCAAAGAGCTCCTCCATGTCTCTTTTCATGTAGTCCATGGAGGTACGTCTCAGGTCATTTCCGCCAACATGTACAATGACAAGAGTCATATTTGTACTTGTTGTGGAGTGACCTGAGTGCATGTGTTATGTGGCGGATTCTGGCACCTGACAGGCAGCTTACGGTAACCTTCTCCTTGTTCAGTCTAGTGAGTGGGACGTCTTTGTGCCTGATGACAGAATCACCGATTACTAGTGTGTTATTTAGCCTTAGGGGCTGTTTTTGCTTGGCACACTGACATTGTGACGTATGTGTTACCTGGTTTCTGTTGTGGGGTGGGGATTGCTTGGGTGTATGCTTAGGAGGTCTCTGTTGTTTAGGCAGGTTCTTATTTAGAGCCTCCGAGTATGGTTTTGCGTGTTTCTGACAGTTGTTTTCTGATGCAGCTATGGCTGGTCTGTGTGAGTCTGGTAATGTGGTGCTAGTGTTGCCCTTCTCCTTGTGACTGGTTGATCCAGTCGTGGGTTGAGAGAGCTTAGCCTCCAGTTTGGCTGTGTAGCTGTATTTCTCATATATGTTTGTGTTGGTTGGGAGGAGGAGGGGGTTTGTCTGTGTACATGAGGCAATTGTAACATTGCCTCAGGATGCCCAGATTCACTAGCTGGACTGGAGAGCACACCTGAAGTTGTCCCTTGAACATGCCTGAATAGATGGTTGGGACTGTATTGCTGATTGGATGAGTAAAGAGCCTTATACTTCCTGAGTATAGGGCTGAAGTGCAAGTTGTAAGCTAGTGCTAGTTTTAATGAGTTTTAGTAAGTGCCGGTCTTAAATTGCCTCATTTCTAGTGCTGGGTTGAAGTGTTTCAAGTTTCTAGGGAAAAACTGAAGTGCAGACTTCGTGGAGCCTGGAATAGTTTAACCGCAGCTAAACAGCGAGGTGCGCAAAACTGTGCTAAGCGGTTTTTATACCAGGGAGATCAAAAAAGATAGAAATTATCCCAAAATGGCCAATGAGCTACAAGTTGCTGGGCTGGGACCACTCCTACAGGGACAGACAGGCTGCTCAGAGTTCCCTCTCTCATTATGAACAAGGAGGCCACCTAACTATCCAAGTATGATATGGGCAACACAGGAACCTTTACCACAGTCCTGGATTCAGCAGAGCCTGAAAACTGGACTAGACTAGTTCAGAAAGGCGGGAAAACAAGGATTTTTTTTTTCAGAAACAACAGAAATGCAGAGCTTAAATTACTTTAAATACACAGAGGAGGCTATCACACTTGAGTGTGTAGCCTGCGACTGTGTTACAGGTAACTTAAATGCAAAAATGACAAACAGTAACTTTTTTTTCAAGTGAAACAAGGAAATAAGTACAGTAAGCAATGCAGATATCACTAGGGATCCACAGAAGCGGTGAAAAGCCATGTTTTAGGTGGAATTAGCGTTTCAGGGAAATAACAAGCAAACAAACAACAAGCATACAAACAAAGCTAGATTCAGCAGGCCTGGATCTAGTCTATGCTATAGCAAACAAGGTGTATCAATTTCAGTAAGAAACAGTTCAAATATGCAAGCACTATAAGCCTTTAACCAGAAATTCCCAGCTCAGAAGGGCAGAGTCCAGCCTCTCCTCCCAGAAGAGTGCAGACCACGAACCTTCTTAATGTAAAATAACTGTCCTGAAGCCCAAGTGCTTAAACCAGAACTAATATACTTTTAGAATAACAGACACTGAGCCCTCAATCAGCAGTTTCCAACTTAGAAGGATGTAAGCTACTTGTCCTGCCACCACAGTGCAGGCCACAAACCTTCCTAATGTAAAACAACTGGTCTGAAGCCCAAGTGCTTAATCCAAAAGACTTAGAATGATAGCTACACTTTAATCAAGTTACTACCAAGCAGTAATAAATACAATTGAATACTTTAAAGAATGCCTGGGATTAGTGCTCAAGTCATACAAACAAAGCTAGGATTCAGCAGGCCTGGATCTCGTCTATGCTACAGCAAACAAGGTGTACCAATTTCAGTAAGAAGCAGTTCAAATATGCAGGCACTATAAGCCTTTAACCAGAAATTCCCAGCTCAGAAGGGCAGAGTCCAGCCTCTCCTCCCACAAGAGTGCAGACCATGAACCCTCTTAATGTAAAATAACTGGTGCTTAAAGCAGAACTAAAGCACTTTTAGAATAACAGACACTGAGCCCTCAATCAGCAGTTCCCAACTTAGAAGGATGTAAGCTACCTGTTCTGCCACTACAGTGCAGACCACAAACCTTCTTAATGTAAAACAAGTGGTTTGAAGCCCAAGTGTTTAAACTAAAAGGCTTAGAATGAGTTACACCAAGCAGTAATAAATACAACTGAGTACTTTTAAGATGATGCAAAAGCAAAATAAAGTAGGAAGAAACACAAATACAGTAAATGCAGATAAAAAGAAGAAGAATTTTTTTTTTTTGAGTGAGCAAATGAGATGGGCCCAGGAGGAGTATCCAAGTGCAAATTTACAAGAGGGGCAGGCAGTTTCAAAGCCACCAAGATTAACACCAAAACAAAAGCAGGGTGGGTGGGGACCTACTGAAAAAAACAGAGTCACAACTTCCATCTAGATATTGCTCAATGCAACACAAACAAATTAATTTAAATTGTGTATTATTTGAAAAAAGTGCAGATAAAGATTTACTTAACTTCACTTATACGTTCAACTGATTGCATGCAGGTCTTAGGTGGCCAACGATCACAGCTGATGACTGCTGCCTTCCCAGCTACCTTTCCTGCCATCCATATACCCAGCTTGCCCTAAAGCAGTAAATTCACAGCTTGTTCAACATTCAGTAAAGAAACATTCCTAGATTTCTCCTCATACTATTTGTAGCAAAACAAACATCACATAACCTACAACTGTAATCTTGCTGAACACCTCAGAATAACAACAGAAAGCACAAGTAGCATTCAAGTGTCAATAAGTCAGGAAAAACATGTTTAATTGGAATAGCAGTTGCTTATTCTAGCAGTGCACTACACTTCGTTCTAATTTACCACTTTACTGCTACTGTCTAAAAATTTTTTAGCAGTAATGCTGAACTATATAATATGCCATTAAAATAAATTGAACCAAACAGATTCAAACAGATTCAACACCAGCATGTAGCTTCCCAAAAGTTTCGAGTCACTGCTGGCACTAAAACATCATCAAGCAATTCATTTTCAATGCCTACTTTTCTCCATTTCGAGGGACACAAGGAGCTAGAGACTATTCCAGTAATCAACAATGATAAGGCAGAAAGCAATCCTGGATGACAAGGCAGTCCATCAAAAGACACATGTATCTAGGGGCAGTTTGGGTAACAAAACCACTTACTCAAGTGTTTGGAATGTGGGATGAAATTGCAGCCCCCAACATGAAAACCCATACAGCACAGGGAGGACATGGAAATTCCATCCAGAAGGCACACCTTCCAGGACCCACAAAGACAGCATAAAGAAATAAAATAACAGGTATGTACTCCGTGTATTACAGCTGCAAGGAGACCTTTCCTTCTGCAGTGTTTAAACATTTGGAATTTTCTTCTCTGAAATCCCAAGCTCAGCACATTTTGAATACCCACTAATTCTCATGCTTGGGGCATTGTGTGTGCCTCCTGCTGGTGTTCATACAATGTCAGGTTTTAGGCTACAAGGATGTGCACCTCAGTCCAAACCTAACCTACCAAATGACTCTGAATGGTAAGGCAGGAGGCAAAGGTACAGCATACAAAAATATAAGCTATACACTTACCCAACATAGCCAATTCCATCTACAGCTGTAGGCTGTTCAAACACAGGACAACAGGGGAAGGGTATTAAGTATCCATCGCAGAAGGCCTCCTTGAAGAAATCAGAAACTAGGGGGAAATTTGCAGTTTATATAACTGACTTGAGAAACAGAGCTAAAACGTGTCGGTTTGGTGATTTGAAAGATGACCCGATAAAGGACAGACTTGTGTGTGGTATTAACAGTGCTGCAGTGAGAAAGATTTTACTTCGTGATAGTGATTTGACATTAAGCAAAGCAAGAGAGATTTGCCAGATCCATGAGGTGACAAAGAGATACGAATATGCTTGCAAGTGATAAAAGCATGGTTTCAGTGAGCCCCACAGCAAATGTTGATAATATGCAACATGTGGCAAACAGGAACAGGCCTAAGCAAGGGGCAGCCACAGGGTATCCAAAGACGGTACAAAGCTTTCCAGAAAGTTCCAGAAAAAGTGCAAGCTCTACCGCCAGCTCAGTGCAACACAAACATAAGTCAGCAAAACCCAAGACTAGCTTTATTGTTAACTATCACAACTGTGGTGCAAATCATGAGTCTAAAAGACAGAAGTGTTTAGCATAGGTTAGCAATGCCACAAGTGTAAAAAATGGAACCATTTCCAAAAGTTTTGCAAATCAAATAAAACTCACTCAGTCGTAAAAGAAAGGTCGCACAAAAAAGCAAGCTGATCAAGTAGAGCTGAAACAGTCAGCTTTCTATGTGGATGGTGTATCAGAACTTGGAGAAAGAGTTGATGCAGTAAACTTATTAACAAGGAGCAAAGTGTTTTGTACGGTTTGGATCAATGGAAAATTCACAGAGCTCAAAGTAGACACTGGGTCAAAATGTAATGTTATATCAGCGGACACATTAGCAAAAGTGAGAACTGAAGAACAACTCAATATAACCAGCAGTGCAAGACTTGTTGCGTATGGAGGTGAAGAAATTCAAACTGAAGGTTCAGTAATACTTTCATGTTATTTGGCTGAGAACTGTTGCAACTTATTATTCTACATAGTCAGATGACCAGTGCAATCTTTACTAGGTCTCAAATATAGTTTGAGAATGAATCTGCTTTCTTTTGCTAAAGAAGTTCATCATGTGAGTGCAGTTGCAAGTTCAAGTTTTTCCAAAGCCATTTTCTCAGAGTATGCTGATGTTTTCGATGACAAATTTGGCAAACTTCCAGTTGTGTATTCTATTAAGTTAGATCTCGAATACAAAGAAGTTATGTACCTACCATAACGTTACATGTTAGTTGCCTTCATCTTGCCTTCCTTCTTCCTGTTTGGGTTCGGAGCCGGACTCGGACATCTTCTATAGCTTGAGAGCTCTTTACTGGCTCGAGGCTAACCCTTATCCCAGCATGCCCAGCGTCAGCTACCCAGATCTCGTTTGTGATAGCGCACACTAGACATAAGTAGAGTAAACCAGTTCCTAAAAACTGGTTGTCCAATACACCTAAACAAGGAAAGAGTTATAAATTACCTGGCATGTGAAGTAATAAAAGATGCTCAGCCAGTGAAAAAAGGGAACTCCTCACAATCCTTTAGGAAGGGGGAAGGAGGGAGGGATGCAAGAAGGAAGGCGAGATGAAGACAACTAACAAGGAACGTTATGGTAGGTACATAACTTCTTTATGTTGAGTTGTCCATCTCGCCTTCATTCTTGCTGTTTGGAACAGCGTCCCTAGCACCTAAAATCCCAGGTGGCTCATTGGAACAAGCTCTTCAGAACGGTAGAACCAAAGGAAGCTCTGCTCCGGGACACCATATCTAACTTGTAATGAGAGATAAAAGTGTGGGGGTTTGCCCAAGTGGCAGCTGCACAAATTGAGTCTATGGGCAACCTAGACTGAAAAGATACAGAGGTGGCGAATTATCTAGTGGAATGACCTTTTGGTTTAGCTGGTAGCTCTTTATTTCGTAACTGATAAATAAAGGCAATAGCATCAGATAACCATCTGGATAAGGTCACTTTAGAAACTGGAAGATCTTGTTTGTTGAAAGCATAAGAAAGAAATAACTGGTCTGACTTTCTTAGTTCCTTAGTTCTATGGAGGTAAAAATGCAATTGTCTGTATACATCCAATTGGTGGAGCTTGTATTCTGCCTTGTTGTTGTGATTAGGAAAGAAAATTGGGAGATCTATGGATTGATTTCAATTGTTCTCTGAGCAGACTTTAGGAATAAAGGATGGATTGGTCCTCAGAGAAACTCTGTCCTTGTGAAACACCAGGTAAGGAGGACGAACACATAGTGCTTGAAGTTCTGAGACACGTCTAGCTGAAGTGATAGCAACTTGAAAAAGTGTCTTCCAAGAAAGAAATTTTAAAGAGCATGATGCTGTCGGTTCAAAGGGAGGCAAAATTAAGGAGGCTAAAACTAAATTGAGATCCCAAGGAGGGGGAAGATCCCTAACTGGGGGTCTAAGAAGAGATGTTCCTTTCATAAAGGCTTTGCAGAGCTTATGAGACAATATGCTAGAATTAAACATACCGATATGAAAATTAGAAATGGCAGCTAGTTGTACTCTAATGGTAGCGGAAGCCGCACCAGACTGAAAAAGCTGTGCTAAAAATTCAAGAATTTCATGGACTGCGGCTGAGAAAGGATCCAAATTTCCAGATTCTGCCAAGTAAGAAAACCGTTTCCATTTACTAGCATACGTTTTCCTCATAGTAGACTTATGTGAGGAAAAGTAAAGTTTTGTACCTACCATAAATGTAGATGTTCGAGTGCTCATACAGCTGCAGTCATTACAGATGGGTTATCCTGCCGTCAGGCGGGTCCTCGGTCGGCCGAATTCCAAAGTCTAGGTCCAGCGTCGGTTGTCGTCGCTTCTTCCCTGACGTAAGTGCGGCAGGGGTATAAAAGAGACAGCCGACGCCATTTTCTTCAGTTTTTCTTGCCCCAGATGTCAGGTGCCCCCAGAAGGAAGGCAAAACATAATGTTATGCAAACATGCAATATAGATAAATCAAAAAACAGTAGTTGCAAGCAAATACACCATAAAAGAATACCCCAAATAGGTTGTATGATAAAGGTGTTTGTCATAAGGCCTGTCCTAAGAGGGGACGGAGGGGGGTAACCTGGACTGCAGCTGTATGAGAACTCGAACATCTACATTTATGGTAGGTACAAAACTGTACTATGTTCATCGTGCATACAGCTGCAGTCATTACAGATTGGTAGAATCCCAAAGCTAAGTAAGGGTGGTAGGCACTAAGTGGAACTAGGAGGAGCGAGGATGCCCTGCAGGACTGCTGTAGCAAAGCCCGCTCTAGATTATGAGTATAGTGGAAGGTGGTAGTGCTTGGAGAAAGTGTGCACTGAACTCCAGGTAGCTGCTTCCAAAATGTCCTTGGTAGGAACCCCCCTGAGGAAAGCTGCAGAGGTAGCTGTGGCCCTGGTGGAGTGGGATCTGATGTATTCAGGCACAGATTTTCCATGAAATGAATAACAAAAGCATATGCAGTGGGCTATCCATTTTGAAATTGTCTGTTTGGAAATAGCCTATCCTTGAGCACCTGTGGCATAGGACACAAAGAGCTGCTCAGATTTCCTGAATGGCTTTGTTCTGTCCAAGTAATAACAAAGTTGTCTGTGAATGTCCAAGGAATGTAGTAGTCTCTCCCCTTTGTTCTGTGGATTTGTATTAAAGGTAGGTAAGTGGATAGTCTGATTCAAAGCTACACTGGATACTACCTTTGGCATGAAGGTAGGGTTGGTTCGTAAGGAAACTCTGTCCTGATGGAAAATGATGAATGGTTGCACAGCCATGAGGGCCTGTAGTTCCGAAACCCTGCGTGCTGAGGTGATAGCCAGAAGGAAGGCTGTTTTCCATGACAAGTATTGTAGCTCTGTTGAAGAAGCCGGCTCAAAGGGAGGCAGGGTCAGCTTTTCCAATACAAAGTTGAGGTCCCAAGCTGGAAATAGAAGTTATGTTCTTACCATAACGTTCCATGTTAGTTGTCTTCTTCTCGCCTTCTTCTTGCTGGATGGGTTCGGAGCCGACCTCGGCTCGACTGCCACTCTAAAAGCTCGAGAGTTGGTTCCACCGGCTCGAGGCTCCCCTTATATCCCACAATGCTAGGCGAGAGTTACCTCAGATCTCGTTTGTAAGCTAACCCCAGCTTATAATAGTTACAGAACAACTCTAAACAGAGTCCACCTCTAACAACAGGGAGAAAGAAGGGTGACCTACATCCTGATTCAGGAGATATGCAAGCAGCATATGTCTAAGAAAGAGGTGGTAGAAAGAGAGGTCACAATCACAACTCCTCTAAGTCTGTCCAGGCCAGGGGAAGGAGGGTGCGCAGAAGAAGGCGAAGAAGACAACTAACATGGAACGTTATGGTAAGAACATAGCTTCTATATGTTACGTTGTCTATCTCGCCTTCATTCGTGTTGGATGGGACCGCCCCTAGCACCTTGTCCCGGTGGCCTAACGGAACAGACTCCTGAGAACAGTGGAACCAAAATTAGCTCTATGCCTAGAAGCTAAATCCAACTTATAATGAGAAATGAAAGTGTGAGGAGTAGCCCAAGTAGCCGCTGCACAAATGGTGTCAATAGGCAGTCTGTCTTGAAGGCTAAGGAAGTAGCCAAAGCTCTTGTAGAATGGGCCTTAGGTTTATTAGGCAGCTTTTGGTGTCTAATCTCATAAACAAGGGTAATCAGAGATGTAAGCCATCTAGATAATGATACCTTTGAAACTGAAAGTCCCTTTCTGCCTTCTGCATAGGAGACAAACAGTTGATCAGATTTTCTGAAATGTTTTGTTCTATCCAAATAGTACCTCAACTGACGATGAACATCTAGCCAGTGTAATTTTTGTTCAGACCTATTGGAAAATTCTGGAAAAAAGACAGGGAGGTCAATGCTTTGATTTAGGTTTGACGTCGAGACTACCTTAGGCAAAAAGGACGGGTTGGTTCGTAAGGATACCCTGTCCTTATGGAACAATAGATAAGGAGGTCGACAGCTGAGTGCATGAAGTTCTGAGACTCTTCTAGCTGAAGTAATAGCTACCAGAAAGAGAGTCTTCCATGATAGCAATTTTAAAGAACAGGATGCTGCAGGTTCGAAAGGGGGTAGAATCAAAGAAGTAAGAACTAAATTTAGGTCCCAAGGAGAAGGAGGATTTCTTATAGGAGGTCTGAGAAGAAAAACTCCTTTCAAAAAGGCTTTGCAAAGCTTGTGGGACATTAAAGCAGACTCAGAAATACCCACATGAAAGTTAGAGATAGCTGCCAATTGAACTTTTAAGAGTAGAAGGGGATGAACCTGCATGGAAGAGTTCAGCTAGAAAATCAAGGACTATTTGGATGGAAGCAGTGAAAGGATCTATGTCCCTTCCTTGAGCCCAATATGTAAAGCGTTTCCACTTACTCAAGTAAATCTTCCTAGTGGAAGATTTATGGGAAGCTATCAAAATATCTCGAACAGAGTGAGATAATTGAGGAAGCCTGGCTAAGGTTGGAACTGGAGGAACCAAGCAGTGAGGTTCAGAGAGGAGAGGGAGCGATGCAACTGACCCGACTGATGGATCAAAAGATCTGGAACTAGGTCCAGATGCCAAGGTCGCTCCAATAGAAATTGATGTAGAAAGGGGAACCACACCTGTCGAGGCCAGTAAGGAGCAATGAGGATCAATGAGGCCTTCTGAGCGATAGCTTTCTGTATCACTTGAGAGATTAGTGGGAAGGGAGGAAATGCATACAGAAGTCCCCGGGCCAAACTTGGACTAGAGCGTCTCTGCTGGGTTGGCCTGGTAAAGGGAATAGGGTGAAATAATGTCTGCACTTGCTGTTTTGGGGAGTAGCAAAAAGATCGCAGCAAGGCTGACCCCACTTGAGAAAAATCTCTCTCACAACAGAGTCTTTCAGAGACCACTCGTGAGGCATGAGGATAGCTCTGCTCAATTTGTCCGCTATTTGATTGGACTTCCCGGGGATGTGCATTGCTATCAGAAAACGCTGAGAAGAAATCGCCCATTGCCACAATCTGAGTGCTTCTCGACACAGGGGGTAGGACCTGGTTCCGCCTTGTTTGTTGATGTACCACACTACAGACATATTGTCTGTCTGGATTGCAATCGTTCCCAAGGGGAGAGAGTCTTGAAGGGCTTGCAACGCTAAAAGCACTGCTCTCATCTCCAGGACATTTATGTGCAAGTGGCATTTGTCTGGTTGCCATGTGCCCTGGACCGTCCTGCCCTGATAATGCCCCCCCCACCCGATCAGGGAGGCGTCCGTTGTCAGAGTAGCAACCGGAGGGGGAGGAACAAAGGGTCTTCCCAACCAGAGCTGAGGGGAAGACATCCACCACATGAGATGATTTCTGCACGCGTGATCATAATGGTGTGGGACATTGGAAGTTGCTGGTATGACCATTGTGTAAAGAGCATCCATTGAAGGATTCAAGTGGAATCTGGCTAATGGAAGCAGAGGTATGGCAGCCGCCATAATTCCCAACACTTTCAGAACTAACCTGGCTTTGATTCTGTCGTTGTTGAAAAGGAGTGAGACCAGTCTGTGTATGTCTGTTATTCTCTGATCTGTTAGCCTCGCAGACATGTCTACTGTGTCTAGATTTGCCTATGTAGGTAATAGTACGACAAGGCGACAAAACAGACTTTTCGCAATTTATTGAAATGCCTAACTTTTGACAAATGCGAAAAGTGTAATCCCTGGCCATCAGAAGGAGATGCTTGGTGGAAGCTGTGAGGAGCCAGTCGTCCAAATATGGAAACACCTGGAATCCTTGTCGTCTCAGGTGAGAAGCTACCACTGCCATGCATTTGGTAAACACCGGGGCAGTGGTGAGACCAAAGGGCAGGGCCCTGAATTGAAAATGACTGGTTCCCAGCCTGAAGCGGAGGAATCTTCTGGAGCGCCTGTTCATTTTATGTGATAGTACGCGTCCTGAAGGTCTATAGAGCACATCCAGTTTCCTTTTCCCAATAAGGGAAGGATGGACTGCAGCGTGACCATCCGAAATCTTGTTTTCTTGACTGATCTGTTCAAGATACTGAGATCCAAAATTGGTCTCCAGTCCCCTGTTTTCTTTGGAACTAAAAAGAACCTTGAGTAGATTCCGGATCCTTGCTGGTCTGCTGGAACTGGCTGAATTGCTCTTTTTGCAAGCAGTTTTGAAATTTCCAAAACCGCTAGATCCCTTTGTGCGGGTGGAACATCTGGAAGGGATTTTTTTGATTGTTTCGAATGCGAAGAAAGGGATAGAATAGCCGAAATGATGGACTGTACCCATTTGTCTTGAGTCAGGGATAGCCAGGCTTTTGGGTACAGTGACAACCTTCCCCCGACTGCCTCCGAAGGTGGGCAGCCGGGCAACACCTCAGGGATGCTGAAAGGGCTTATCAGAGAAGGCTTCTCGATTGCCCTGGTTCTCGGAGCCCCTGCCTCGAGGCGGCGTCTATCATTGTTATTCCCCTCTGCCTCTGGCGGGTAACGACTTTGTGCGTCAGGCGAAGTCCCTTGATTTTGTTTACGGAACCACATTTTCCCACTTTTCTGGCCTTTGGGGTAAGGCCTAGAAGGAGTAGAAAAACGGACTCCGACGGCAGAAAGAGTCTTGCCATCAGTCTCGCACCTAGTCAAGGTTTCTTTCACTTGAGGACCAAAGAGATGATCCATCAAACGGGAGTTAGTGAAAGACGCCTTGAAGGGGTCATAAATTGCATAGCCGCATCCAGGCATGCCTACGTAAGGCCACACCTGTCCCTGCGGACCTACTCGCTCCATCAGCCGCATAAGAAAGGAGGCGCATGGAGGAGTTGGCTATGGAGTTAAGGGTAGCCAGCTGAGTGTTCATTTTGTCTTGAAAACCCGCAGCTGTAGGATCCTTCAACATGTCACTCGCTTCTTTAATCAAGTCCCTTTGAAGACGAGTGAAATGGCACAGGTAGTTCAGCGAACGCATAGTAAAAGTCGCTGACGAAAACATCCGCTGCACTGTCCATGGACCTAGATTCCTTGTTAGGTGGATAGACAGGTACTGAAGGATCAGCCAATTCCTTCTTAGTGGCAGCAGCTACCGCCATAGCATCCACAGAAACTCCTTTTGTTAAGAACTGCTTGTCTGCTGGTGCCGTTATGAATTTGGAGGGTCTCCTGGGAGTGGGGTCCACTGAATCAGGAGCCGTCCATGCCTTTTTAGCAACCACCTGCATGAGGGGGACACCCAGGAGGTGGAAGGGCGAGAGCCAAACGCCTCAAGATATACAGATACATCCTCCGAAGGGTTAAGGGCTGGCCAATTTCCCCTCTGCTTCAGGATCTCTAGAATGTCTGCAAAAGAGACATCTTCAGAAGGGGAACGGGGGGAACCCTCGGAATCATCTAAATCTGTATCAGATGTGATTGACTCAGGTGAGTCAATGTGTTTCCTCTTACACTTTCTCTTCCGAGGGGGCTCTTCTGCCAAGTCAGGAGAGGCCTCGGAAGAGGATGAGATCCCCACAGGGGTTTCCTGAGGAGCTGGCTCCCTGCGGTCCGGGATGAGGGAGTGAGTCGACTTGACCTGAGGCACCAGAGGAGGGGCGGAGCCGACTGTGGGATAGAGCCAGGCTCTAACACACTCCGCATGACCTCGAAGCACCCCTGTCAGGCAAAGCCAGAGGTCCCCGCCCGAAGCTGAGAACCCCCTCGGCACCGACAGTGATGGCTCGAGGCGATGTCGGAGCCGAACTCACCAGCGAGCTCGAGAGGAAGAGGGTCGGACAAGGGTCCGATGCCACTCAACCCTCGGAGCCGAGGGAAGTCCGCGCCGAGATTCTTCCAAGGAAGAAATCGGAGCGGCAGCGGGCCAAGACAATTGTATCGGCTCGATGCTACCACAGTCTCGGTTCCGACACGACCGCCCGAGCTCAAGAGAGTCAAAGGAGGAATATATTGATGGACAGGGGCAGGCATCGACTGATGAGTCGGGCTCTGAAGCATCTGGGCCAGTGCCTCGGACTTAAGAAGTCGACTCACTATCCTCTGAAGGTCATGATCCGACAGCCTCGATGACCTAGAGGAGTGAGATCTTTGGCTCCGTTCAGACAGCAGGGGAGATTCTGGAGCCGAATGAACAGAGCCAAGGGATGGTGACCTGGACCTCTTCCTAGTTGTCGGCTCCGAAGGTCTGGTCGGAGCCGACATGGATTTCTAGTACCTCGGCCCCAGCCGGAGCCGAGGGGACCACAGAAACTGTGGACTGAGACTCATCGGCTCCAGCCGGAGCCGATGTAGGCAGAGATTTAGAAGCCTTAGGTCTCGGCTCAGTTGTCGGAGCCGAAGACCTAGATGCCTTGGAGGGCTTCCCTGAAGATACAGTAAGGGAATCCTCTGGCTTGAGAAGGCCTCTTAAAATTAACTTATTTTTCTTTCCTGCAGGACCCTGGGGCTGAAGCCATGGCAAACAGCACAGGAGTCCTGCAGGTGCAAAGGTCCCAGACAGTAGACACAAGAAGTGTGAGCGTCTGTCAGAGACATTTTCTGACAGCACGCATCACACTTCTTGAATCGAGACCTTTGCTTCTTTAGACATCTCAAAGGTGTAATCACACACACAGTCACAAACACACTGATTACACTCTGTCTAATTTAATTTAAAATAAAACAACTAGGTTTTTAAACTAAGAAAAATAACACACACACACTCCACTAGGGAAGGAAAAGGGCCTGTAGGCCCAGGGAAGAACTTAAAGTTCTTGTGGGGAAAAAACAGGAATTTTTCAGAAAGGGGATAAGAATTCCTCTAAACTAAAGGAAATAAGTAAAAATATTAAAATTAAAGGGGTTTTAAGGAACTAACTATGCAAGAAAGTCACTTACCAAGAACCGGTAGAAACCAACACCTCGATAGCTGTAGCGGCAAACGAGATCTGAGGTAACTCTCGCCTAGCATTGTGGGATATAAGGGGAGCCTCGAGCCGGTGGAACCAACTCTCGAGCTTTTAGAGTGGCCGAGTCGGAGCCGAGGTGGGCTCCGAACCCATCCAGCAAGAATGAAGGCGAGATAGACAACTTAACATCTGGTGGTTTCCTTGGGGGTTTTATATTTTTTGCCCCTCTGAGGAACTGCCTTAATAGAGGATGTGAGAATAAAGGAGGGTCTGTGTTGTATTGTGTAGAAATGGCTGAAGCGTGGATCTTGATGGAGGAGAAGGAAAGGCCACTGTTTAACATCTCAACTAGGTACTGTAAAATTTGAGGTATATTTATTACCCAAGGATTCTGGCCCTTTTCTTGATTCCAAGAACAAAATCGTTTCCATTTGGAGGAGTAGGCTTTTCTAGTAGAAGGTCTTCTGGCTTCCAAGATGACATCCTGCACCTCCTTGGAGAGGAGAGTCTGTTGGGAAATTAAGGTATTCTCCATGCAGCTAGATTTAGGGTTTTGAGCTGGCTGTGAAGGGTTTTGTAGTTGTGCTGGGACAACAGAAGAGGGACTAGAGGTAGGATCCATGGTGGGGAGTGTGTCAGGCTCTTTAGGAGCGGATACCAGTGTTGTCGTGGCCAGTCTGGAGCAATGAGAATCATTTGTGGCCTCTCTGCTCTGGCTTTTAATAGAACCTTGGTCAGTAGAGGAAGAGGCAGGAAGGCATAGACTATCAATGTCGTCCAATTGAAAGAGAGTGTGTCTACTTTCCAGGCCTGTGGATGATAGGTCCTTGAACAAAATTTTTTCAACTGGAATTTCTGTGGGTAGCAAATAGATCTATGTCTGGCTGTCCCCATGCCCGAGTTATCTTTGAGAAAACTTGAGGATGCAACTTTCATTCGTGTGGATCTGTCATATTTCTGCTTAGGTTGTCTGCCAGTGTGTTTTCCTTCCCTGGCAGGAATTGTGCCTGTAGTTGAATTTGCAATTCCAGTGCTGTGTTCCATAGGGTCATGGCTTGCCTGCACAGGGGGTATGAATGAGTTCCCCCCTGTTTGTTTATGTACCACATGACTGTGGTGTTGTCTGTCCTTATCAATAGCTGGCCTGGATGCAGTAGGTCTTCTTTGAAGGTCATAAGAGCATTTTGCATGGCTAGCATCTCCTTTTGGTTAATGTGTAGGTGCTTCTCTTTTTGGGGCCATTTTCCCTGAATGCACTGATCTGCCATGTGTGCTCCCCAGGCGTAGTTTGAGGCGTCCGTTGTGATGATTTCAGTTGCTTGAGGTACACAGAAAGGGAGACCTGTGTTTCTTTGGCATGCTTGAGCCCACCACAAAAATTCCTTTTGAAGGCATGGAATGAGTGGTATAATTGTTTCCAAGCTGTGGCTGTGTTGAGACCATAAGTTTTTTAGGTACCATTGTAGTTTCCTCATATGCAGCTTTGCACATGGGATTAGTAGGATGCAAGATGCCATGAATCCCAGAGCCTGCAGGACTCTCCTTGCAGTTAGTCTGGTGAAAGTTGCCATTTTGCTGAAGTATTGAGACAGTTGCCCTTGTTTGTCTGGCGTGAGGTAGGCCATCTGGGTGGTTGCATTTAAGCTGGCACCCAGGAAAATTATCTGTTGAGAAGGTATTAGTTTTGATTTCTTTTTGTTCACTGTGTATCCTAGGAAGTTTAACAGTTTTATTACAAACGCCAGATGCTGCAATAGAATGCCCTTGCTGTCCGCTTGGATCAGGCAATTGTCCAGATATGGATAGATTTGTATTCCTTGTAGTCTGCAGAAGGCAATTACTGATGCCAGGCATTTCGTAAATACTCTGGGCGCAGTAGATAAGCCAAAGGGCAATGCAGAGAATTGGTAATGGGTTGAACCTGCAAGAAATCTGAGGTATCTTCTGCAATCTTGTCTGATAGGGACATGCAGGTATGCCTCCTTGAGGTCCATTGTTACCAGCCAAGACTCCTTGCCCAGCATGGGAAGAAGCTGCTGTAATGTGAGCATCTTGAATTTTGGCACCTGTAGATATGTGTTTAGGATGGATAGGTCTAAGATAGGTCTCCAATCTTTGTCTTTCCTTGGTACCAGGAATAGTCTGGAATAAAAACCTTGACCTTGTTCTTTTGCAGGTACCTCTTGAATCGCTTTCATATCCATGAGAGCGGAAATTTGTCTTTGTGCCTCTGCCCTTTGATTTTGTGGCAGGTTTGGCATGCCTCTCATTTTTGGAAGGGTGTGAAAGTGGAACCTGTAGCCTCTGTCTATAATGTCCAGAATCCATTTGTCTTTTGTAACAACATGCCAGTTTTTTGAAAACAATGCCAGTTTTCCACCAAAAGGTGCTGCCATTAAAGCTTTGCTTGGCAGGCATAGGGGGAAGTCATTCTGTCTGTTTTCTAAATGACTGTGATCTATCTTCTCCACCTCTTGGGGTTGGTGCCTGCCACTGTCTTGCTCTGTAAGATCCTTGAGGTTGTCCTCTACCCCTTGGGCGTCTGTTATCTGCCCCTTTGAGGTCTGTCCGTGGCTGGAAAGGACCAATTTTTTGAAGGCCAGTTTCTGCTGAAGCGTGGAGGTTGTACCTGCAGGAAATCTTTCACTGTTTGCATAGATTTCGCTTTTTCCTCCATTTTCATTAGTACCTCCTCAGCTTTAACACCAAACAATACATCTTTTTGAAGTGGTGCATCTAATAACTTTGCTTTGACATGATCTGGTAAGGTTTGCTCTTTGAGCCAAGCATGTCTACGTATAACAGACCCCATGACAGCAGCTCTACATGAGGCCTCTAAAGCATCAAAACCACACTGCAAGGTATGTTTACCCACTTGCTCTGCACCATGCAACAAATCCTGCAACTCTTTCAAATCTGGTTGTTCTGTTTGTGTCATTTTGCTTTTCAACTGAGATAACAAAAACTGTTGGTACTTTAACATATGGAATTGACAGTTTAATGCCCTCATGGTTAAAGTGGCAGATGTATACACTTTTTTCCCCCACCTTTCTAATGCTCTGGAATCTCTCTCTGAAGGTAAAGGGTTTTTAGCAGTAGAGGCCTTTATTCCCTTGGGACCCTGTGAAATAGTTTCTGGGTCAGCAGTATGGCTTTTATAAAAGAATTGGTGAGAATCAGGAACCCAGTAATACCTGTATGGTTTAACAGGGGCTGGAGGTAAAGAATCTGGATTAAGGCTGGCTTCTGTGTACACATCATCCAAAATATCTAAAACAGGAGGGACAGCCAGGGGCCTATGCTGGGGGAGCAGTAGAGAGCCTTTTCTTGCAATCTGAGTAATCTTGGCCTTCCCAGTGAAAGTGTTCCCTCAATGTATGCAGGGTTTCCCCAAAAGAGTAGTCCTCAGGGGGGGAGACCGAGGGAATAGACTCCTCAGCATCAGAGTCTTCGAAAGGGGAATAGGCAAAATCCTGGTCCTCACAGTGTTCTGAGGTAATAGAAGCCTGGTCTGAGGAAGGGTAGTCTTCCTCCAATCTGGGTCTTTTGTCAGAGGGGGGTTGAGAACCCCTGATGAGAGTTATCAAATCCTCAGCCATTTTAAGCATCTGTTTTTTAGGCATGGGGCCTTGAGAGGAGGTCTGAGGACCCTGTTTTTAGTTTTCATGGCAGCTTTAGATTTAGTGAAGGATTTAAAAGAGAAGGTGGAAGGCCTGAAGACGCCTTCATAAATGGCAGGCCTGACTAAATTTTGAGTTTCCCCGCCAAGAGTGGCGTCGGTATCTGCAGTAGGAATGGAGACAGAGGAGCCTGCGACCTCGGGTACTGAAGTCACCGGTAAAATAGTTTCATCAGTATTCAGGGGCTGTGTAGGCGCCTTGCTGAGATCTGGAGAACCGGTAGTCGGCCTAAGCGTGGTCTCAGTACTCGGAGCGGACCTCGGATGTCGGTCCTTATCTTTGCGTCTTTTGCTTATAACTGGTGTCAGTGTATCCGACGACATGATATAATGAAATTATTTGCCAAAATAATGAAGGGCAAACTCCACCCGGCGCTTAATAGTGCGCTTGTTGAACCTAGCACAAAAACGGCAGGCCGAGACGTCGTGGTCTGGGCCTAAGCAAGGTATACAGAAAGAGTGGAAATCCTTATGCGGTATTTGCTTCCCACAAGAAATGCAATTATTAACTTTGTCTGACATCGGTCTGAGGCAAGAAA
Source organism: Protopterus annectens (assembly GCF_019279795.1). Classification (NCBI taxonomy): domain Eukaryota; kingdom Metazoa; phylum Chordata; order Ceratodontiformes; family Protopteridae; genus Protopterus; species Protopterus annectens. The sequence goes on from NC_056725.1 coordinate 882,152,229, forward strand.
AGTTTCCGCAATGGGGTACTTAGCTTTAAAGAAGACTTCGGCTGAAATACTTTGGTAAATCTCAGGAGCTGGCCGATCGGCACTTGCAAACTGCTTCTGCTTCGGGCACCGCGCGGCAAGAAAGACTGAAGAAAATGGCATCGGCTGCCTCTTTTATACCCCTACCGCACTGACGTCAGGGAAGAAGCGGCGACAACCGACGCCGGACCTAGACTTTGGAATTCGGCCGACCGAGGACCCGCCTGATGGCAGGATAACCCATCTGTAATGACTGCAGCTGTATGCATGATGAACATCAATAATATCACAGACTGCTGGGGAGATATTGGAAAGCCTGACTAAGGTTAGAAGTGGAGTAACCAAGCTGTGAGCTGGAGAGTTTGAAGGGATTGGTGCAACCTGCCTGACTGGTGAATCAGAAGATCTGGAACTGGGTCCACAATCAACGGTTGTTCCAGAAGGTGGAGGTGTAGGAATGGGAACCATATTTGTCGAGGCCAATATGGGGCAATGAGGATCATTTTGCAACCCAACGATTTTGCTTTCTGTATGAGTCTTGGATTTAGGGGAAAAGGGGGAAAAGCGTAAAGGAGTCCCTGAGGCCAATCATGGACTAGAGCATCTCTGGGTATATGACCTGGAAGAAGAAGTAGGGAGAAGTAGCTGCTGCATTTGTTTTTGAGAGGAGTGGCAAATAGGTCGCAGCAAGGCTGTCCCCATTTGCGGAAGATAAGATCCGCAACTTCCTGATTCAGAGACCATTTGTGAGGCATGAGGATAGCTCTGCTGAGCCCTTCCACTATAACGTTGGATTTCCCAGGGATGTGCGTTGGTATCAGAAAATGTTGGGAGGAAATCGCCCATTGCCACAGTCTGAGTGCTTCTCGACACAAGGGGTAAGACCTGGTCCGCCCTGTTTGTTGATGTACCACACCACTGACATGTTGTCGGTTTGGACTGCAATGGTCCCGGAAGGAAGAGAGTCTTGAGGGGCTTGCAACGCTAGGAGAACCGCTCTCATTTCTAGGACACTGATATGCAGATGGTACTCATGAGGTTGCCAAGTGCCTTGGACTGCCCTGCCTAGGTAATGCCCCCCCCCCTATCAGGGAGGTGTCCTTGGTCACTGTGGCTACTGGAGGGGCTTGTATGAAAGGTCTGCCCTGAATTACTAGTGAGGAGACCATCCACCAAGAAAGGTGCCTTTTGCATGTTTCTGTGATCAGGATCATGTGAGACATGGGTAGTTCCTGGAAAGACCACTGTGTGAAAAGAAGCCACTGAAGGATTCTCATGTGGAAATGCACTAATGGGACAAGAAGAACGGCAGCTGCCATGGAGCCTAGAGCTTGGAGGACATGTCTGACTTGAACCCTTTTGCTCTGCATTACAATGAACACTTGTTGACGAATAGTGGAAACTCTTTTCTGTGGTAATCTTGCAAACATTTCTTTTGTGTTTAATTCTGCACCTATGTATGTGATAGACTGACAGGGCAACAAGGCAGATTTTTCGAAGTTTACTGTAATGCCTAGTTGAGTGCATGATGTGACTGCATAATCCCATGCCTTTAAGAGTTGAAGGCTGGTGGCAGCAGTCAGGAGCCAGTCGTCTAGATAGGGAAACACCTGGAATCCTTGACGCCTAGGGTGAGCCGTGACTACTGCCATACACTTGGTGAACACCCTGGGGGCTGAGGTGAGACCAAAGGGCAGAGCTCTGAACTGGTAATGACTGGCCCCTACCAGGAAGGGAAGAAATCTCCTGGAGCGTCTGTCCATCTTGATAGGATAGTACGTGTCCTGAAGACCTATCGAGCACATCCAATTGTCCTGACTCAGAAAAGGGAAAAGACTGCAGTGTCACCATCCGGAACTTTTCTTTTTGTGCAGATTTGTTCAGTCTGCTGAGATCCAGAACTGGTCTCCAGTACCGTCTTTTTTGGTACTAAAAAGAATCTTATGTAAGTTCCGGATCCTAGTTGGTCTGCGGGGACTTCTTGAATGGCTCTTTTTTCTAGCAGTCTTGAAACCCCTGTGACTGCTTGACCCCATAGATTGGGTGGGACATCTGGGATGGGCTTTTTTGATTCTATGGGGGATTGATGGAAGGGAATTTTGTAACCTCTGAAGATGATGGATAGTACCCATCTGTCTTGTTATATTTTGCCAGGCTTTTGGGTACAGAGAAAGTCTTCCCCCGACTGCCTCCAGAGGTGAGCAGTCAGGAAACCCTTCAGGGATGTTGGAAAGGTTTGGCAGAGAAGGTTTCTCTGTCACTCTGGTTTTGCAGTCCCCCTCTGCCATGAGGGAGGCGTCTTTATTGTTGTTTTCCCCTCTGCTCCTGGGGGAAAAATCACCAAGTGTGTCAGGCAAGGGTCCCTGGGATTTTCGGAACCACATCTTTCCGCTCTTCTGACCCTTGGGATAAGGTCTAGAAGGAGTGGAAAAACAGACTCCCACGGCAGAGAGAGTCTTGCCTTCCTGCTCACACCTGGTCAACGTGCATTTCACCTGAGGCCCAAAGAGAAAAGAGCCATCAAAGGGAGTATTGGTGAAGGACGCTCGAAAGGGTTCAGCAAACTGACACAGCCGCATCCAAGCATGTCTCCTGAGAGCCACACCTGTCCCTGCGGCTCTGTTCGCTCCATCGGCTGCATAGGAAATCAGCCTCATGGAGGAGTTGACTATGGAATTAAGAGTCGCAAGCTGAGAAGCTAGGAGTTCAAGGGAAACAGAAGGCCTGCGAGCTATGGAGCGACGGCCAACAAAGCTAAAATGCACAAGAAAGCGATAAGGGATAAAGGAATATTATCTAGACAAAAAAATTGACAAATACTTGACAAAATTTCAAGAATAAACAACAATATATTAATAGAAAAAAAACTATACTAAACCTGAGCCAGTAAGGAAGCAACCTCGCAGCTGAAGCGGCAAACGAGAGCTGGGTAGCTGATGCTAGGATAAGGGGTAGCCTCAAGCCAGTAAACAGCTCTCGAGCTACAGAAGATGGCCGAGTTGGAGCCGAGGATTGGCTCCGAACCCAAACAGCAAGAAAGAAGGCGAGATGGACAACTTAACATCTTTAGTTGTCAGACCAGCAAGAAGAGTTCCGATAGCAATGCAAAATACAGTTAAAGCTCAGTTGGATAAGATGGTGCAGCAAGGTGTGATTTGTGTCTAGTCACAGAACTAACTGAATGGGTGTCATCCATGGTAACCGCTCATAAGAAAGGCGGAGACGAAATCAGAATATGCATTGATCCTACAGATTTGAACAAAGCATTAAAAAGACCATATCATCCAATGCGCACAGTTGAAGAAGCTGCAGCTCTAATACTGAATGCCACTGTATTTTCTGTTTTGGATGCAAAGAGTTCATTTTGGCAAGTGATGCTTGATCGCAAATCCTCATTTCTAACTACTTTTGGTACTCCGTTTGGCAGATACAGATTCTAAAGATGCCATATGGAATAAATTCTGCAAGTGAAGTCTTTCAGCATGCAATGGAACAATTTTTTTCAGGTTATCCTTGTGCCATAACAGTAGACGATCTATTGGAGGCAATGACGAAGCAGAGCATGACAGAAATCTCAAGAAAGTTGTTGACACAGCATGTGAAGTAAACAAAGCTCAGTCCTCTAAAGTGCAAGTTCAGACTTCCAGAAGTTACATACATAGGTTATTTGTTCACAAATACAGGCTTAAGACCTGACCCAACTAAACAAACAGCTATTCTAGAGATGTCAGCACCAGACAATGTGCAAAGTTTACATTGTTTTCTAACCATGGTCAATTATTTAGGCAAATTATACCAGACTTCAGTGAGTTGACAGCACCTTTGAGAAAACTAACATGCAAAAATGTTGTATGGTCATGGTTAGAACATCATCAGAAGGCGTTTGATGACCTTAGGCAGAAAATTGCCACCCCACCTACATTAAGACACTATGGATGTGAATAAACCAGTTGTTCTTTCCTGTGATGCTTCAGATTTTGGTCTTGGTGCAGTTATTCTTCAAGAGGACAGACCTGTAGCCTATGCATCTAGGACACTAACTCAAACTGAGATGCATTATGCTCAAATTGAGAAACAGCTTTTGGCAATAGTTTTCGCATGTTCCACTTTTCACGATTATATTTATGGTCGAGCTATCTAGATTGAAACTGATCTTCAGACTCTAGTTACCATTCTAAAGAATGCATTCCACTCCAGCGAGATTACAAAGAATGATGCTGAAATTGCAAAAGTAAAATTTCAAAATGGTCTACACTAAAGGTAAATTTCTCTATTTGGCTGATACCTTATTCAGATCACCTAGAAGTACAACAGAACAGCTTGATGCTGAAACTTTTGACTTTGATGTAATGTCAGTGTGGAATTTTTCCACCACTAGACTTGATGAGTTGAGAGATCACACTACGACTGATCCAATTTCACAAATGCTTGCTCACTACATCAATGTCGGATAGCCATCAAAGTAATCTAGTCTATCACCTGAGGTGCAATCGTATTTTCCTTACAGAGATGAATTGTTGATGAAGATGGCATTATTTTCAAAGGTTCTAAAATTGCTGTTCTTGCTTCCTTACAGCAAGAATATGTTCAGATTTTGCATCGTGGTCACTCAGGTTTATTATCCACTAAGAGAAGGGCAAGAGAATTAGTATTTTGGCCTTCATTACCAAAAGACATTGATAAAGTTCTTTCTTCTTGTTCAGTATGTAATAGTACCAGAGAGCATTTGCAAAGGGAACAACTTCAGCTAAATCCATTAACCTGAACTACCTTGATCTGCTGTAGCAACTGATATCTTTGAGGAACACAATCAACACTACTTGGTTTTACAGCAGTGGCCTTAGGTCAGCTGGTGCCCTAGGCAAAAGGGCTCCACGGCACCCCCCCCCCAACACCACCCAGGTGCCCCCACATCCTGGTCTACCTACACCAAATAAATACTGGAAAAGCGCCCCTTCTACAGTGGCACCCTAGGCGACCGCCTACTTGGCCTATGCCTAAGGCCGGCTATGGGTAGACTCTTACTTGAATTGGTTTGAGATTGATCTGCTAACAAACTTAACCTCAACAGCTGTTATTAGAAAGTTAAAACATAATTTCTCAGTTTATGGTCGTCCACACAAACTTTATCCTGACAATGGTACTCAATTTACTAGCCAGGTGTTTTGTAAATTTGCAACAGAATGGGACTTTGTATATGTCACTAGTAGTCTTGAATATCCTCAATCCAATGGTCTAGCTGAGCGAGCAGTACAGAGTGCAAAGCAATTACTTGAAAAGTCAAAGCGTGACAATACCGATGCATTCTTGAATTTACTTAATCTCAGAAATATAGCTTGTGATGATATTCTTGGCTCACCTGCTCAAAGACTACTTTCCAGACAAACTAGAACTACACTACCTATTTCATTAAATTTGTTGCAGCCTAAATCTAAGAACAATAAAACCATCAAGGCTCAACTGTTTAAGAAGTGTAATATCCAGAAATCTAGTTACAATAGATTGAGTAGATTACTTTGTTCATTGAGGGAAGGAGAGATGGTACAAATTCAGACAAAGAAAGATTTTGATCGAATAGGACAGATTACAGGCATCTGTGATGAGCCAAGATCCTATTTAGTAAGCTCCGAGGGTGTGGAGTATAGGAGGAATCACAGATATCCTCTTCCTGTACCAGAATTGTCATCATTGTAATCAAAACATTGCATCTGTGATGCAAACTCAAAATCAAAGAATGAGTTGGACATTGTTTCCAGACCAGAATGTGTTCAAGTCTGACTCCATTCCAGAAAGTGATTTGAACATTCCACAGGTCAACCATTTTGCAGACACTGTCCCAGTTGCTAAAACTAATTCACAATTTTTTGTCACATGCCATGAACGAGTTTCTAATCCTAGTGTGAAATATGTAGCAACATGGATTTGATTGTATAGCTATATATATATATATATATATATATATATATATAAATATATATATATATATATATATATATATATATATATATATATATAGGGTCTATATTATCATATAGCACGCTCAGAAGATTGAACGACAGATAATAGACCCCATGTAAGCGAAAGCTTATGTCGAAACTTCAGAACACCGATTATTTTCCAGTGGAAAACAATTGCAAATATGTCGAAACTTCAGAACACCGATTATTTTCCAGTGGAAAACAATTGCAAAAAAAAACAGTAAAACATTACTTAACGTGGGGAACTGTGCCCCCCCACACCCCACCTACTTAAATATATAAACTCTGAGATCGCATTACAGTGCCGAAAAGGCAAAGTAGTGAAAGCGGCCAAACTAATTCTTTTCCAGGGAAAGAATTTACTGAAACACCGCTTCGCTATTTTGCCTTTTCGCACTTTACTGCTCGACAAAGACGCATTCGACAACCTGTGTCTGCGACGGCGTAATAGGGAACCTATATATACGTGTACTTAGCATTGTATAATGCATGTTTATAGATTATCTGTGATTTCTGCATGCTAAATAATCTCATGACAAATTGCATGATCTATTTCTCAAAGAGAAAGAATGTAGATCAGTGTAACGTTTGTGTGCTTGGTCTTTAAGAAGCATGCGAGGCTGTGCGTGCACGTGTAAATTCCAGACACGTGCAATCCTTAGTGCCATTTTGTAGAAGCGGCCAGAGAGTGAGCATGTATGATCGCAGTAGTTAGTTTGTATAGAAGTTACTCAAGTCATAGTTAATAAGACTCTATAGTAATGTGTTTGTATAGAATAAAACTGCTTAAACAGGACCCATGAAGACTCGTTTATTCGTGTACCAACACGAAAGCGACACCTGGGGAGCAAGGATACTGGGCAGAAGGCATAGAGGAATAAGTCTGTCCAAGGGAAGGGGAAGGCATCTGTCTTTAAGGCTAACCTTGTTTTGGTCCTTGAGCAAAACATTTTCAAGTGAATTTTCTTTGGTGGCAAAAAGGTCTACCTCTTGCACACCCCACTGTCTGGCTATGCTGAGAAAAACTTCCAATGCAGTTGCCACACATGAAGGTCTGACAGACTGCTGCGTAGGTGATCTGCCAGTTGATTTGTTTCTCCTAGTAGGTAATGAGCCACAAGGAGCAGACCTAGGGAGCTAGCATTTTCCCAAAGGTCCATGGCTAGGTGACAAAGAGGGAAGAGTGAGTTTCCCCTGCTTGTTTATGTACCAGATAACCACAGTATTGCCTGTGTTTTCTAGGAGTACTCCTGGTTTCCATTGGTCTTTGAAGGCAATCAGGCCTTTTTGGACTGCCATCTGTTCATTTAGGTTGATGTGTTTGTTCTTGAACTGGGAGTCCCTTCTGCCCTGAATCTGTCAGTTGTTGTAGTGAGTCTCCCACATTATTTCCAAGGCATCCATGGCCAGAATTTGGTCCTGAGGAATAAACCTGAAGGGAAGGCCTGGTTTGAGGGAGCAGGCACAGGCCCACCAGGCAAACTCTTTTCTTGAAACAAGGGAGAAGCTTCACCCTGACGTTGAGGGACTGATGATGCTGGCACCACATACTTCTGAGGTAGCACTGCAGCTTCCTTACACATAGCCCGGTCAGGGGAAATCATGAGGATGCTGGAATCAAAAGCTCTACGGAACTTTCTGGCATTGACACAAGTTCCTGTGAAGGAGAGTTTGGAAGTAAGAGTTAGACAAACAGCCTTGTCTGGAGGAAGGATACTTTCTAAAGAGAGGAGTCCAGCAAAGCTCTCAGAAACACAATTCTGTTTGTGGGGGTGTTCTGAATTCTGTTTGTGGGGATGGTCTGAGACTTTTGGGTATTGATAGTGAACCCCAGTGAAGCCAGGATCTCTTCAGTGTAAAGCAGATCTGCTTTGAGTTTTTCCAGATTTGTTGTTTGAATGATGCTGTTATCTAAATAGGGGTAAATCTGAATGCCCTTTGACCTGCACAAGGGTATCACTGGGGCTAGGCATTTTGAGAAAACCCTGGGTGCAGCAGACAAGCCAAACGGTAGAGCACAGAACTGATAATGCCTCACACCTGTTCTGAGGTGTAAAAACCTCCTGTGAGATTTTTCTATGGGAATGTGGAGGTATGCTTCCTTTAGAAATAAGGTAATTATGTAAGCTTTGGGTGAAATTAATGAGCAGCAAGTTTTGAAAGATTAGCATTTTGAATTTTGGTCTTCGTTATCATCATCATCATCAACCCCCCCATCATCATCATCAACCTCCTTTTTTCCCCTATGTTTCTATATGGGATTGGGGTACTGTGTTAACTGTCACCATCTCTCTCAATTCAATGCCACACTCCTGCCGCCTTCCACACTCATGCCCGACTGTCACAGATCTTCTTTCACACAATTCATCCAACTCTTTGCTGGATGTCCATGTTTCCTCTTAGCTTCTTTGTGTCTGTTCCAAATTTTCTTCAACAGACTGTCCTTCTGCTTTTCTGCACGTCTGAATCACCATAATCTGTTTTCTTTGATCTTTTCTGCAATTGGAGCAATTACAGCTTCTGCTCTTATGTCCTCATTTCTTTGTCTGTCCTACCACCCTTCTCAGGCACTTCATTTCCATCAGCTCTACCTTCCTCATCTGCTCTGCCTTTACTGCCCAGGTTTCTGGGCTATACAGTAGTACTGGTCACATCAGTGTTTTGCACTCCTCATTTTTCAGCTTCTTTGGCATTCTTCTATCATTCACTACACTTGATACTCTATGCCAGTTGTCTGCAGCCCCTCAAATTCTAGCTTTGACCTCTTCAGTCAAATTTCCCCTCTCCTCAACCACCCCTCACAGATGCTTAAAGCTATTGACCTGTTCTATCTTCCCTTCTATCTCAATTCTCAGCTTCTTCCAATTTCCCCAATTTTCTGCCATTACACTCTCTTATATGTGCTTAGTTTCATCCCACGTGCCTTCAGTTTAGCATTCCATACCCCTAGCCTTTGCTGAAGTTCTCACTCAAGAGTCTGCCTGTAATGCCATATCATCTACATACAGCACCTTTGTTGATCTGTCCCCTCCAATCTGTTTGCTAATGTAGTCCATCACCAGTATGAACAGCAGTGGGCTCAGAGCTGAACCCTGGTGCACACCCACTCCCACTGGGAACACCTAAGTGACACTGAACACTGTTCATAACTGAGTTACTGGATCCTTGTACATAGCCTGCACTAATTCTATCAGTTTCTGGGTCTCTGAACCACCACAGTACTGCCCAAATCCACTTTCTTGGGACCTTGCCATATGCTTTCTCCAAGTCTAGGAATGTCCAACTGGACTATTTACTCAACTCTAGCTTCTTCTCAACTATCTGTCTCACTGTAAATATTGGGTCAGTTATGCTGCATTCTGATCTTTATCCAAACTGCTCACCTCCCATCTTACTTTCTACTACTGTGTATATCAGTCATCCTCTCCAGAACTTTGTACTGCCTACAGTCGTGGATGTCCCCTTTCTTCCTGTACACTCGCATGAGTATGTTTATTCTCCAGTCATCTGGGATATGCCTCTCTCTCCACACTGTTATGAACACCCTCAGGAGCCATTTCTTCCCTATCTCACCCCACATCTTTATCCTATTTTCTGTGAACTCATCGGAGCCTGCTGCTTTCCCTAACTTGATTTTCCTTAATGCTATTCTTATTTCTTCTAGGGTGGGCTCCACCTCTTCTATTATCGTAGGCTGTGTCGAGGGCAGTACAGTTTCTGTGGGGTTTTCTTCATTCAAAAGCTGCTGGAAATAGTCCTATCTGCCTTTGATGCCCTGTGGACTGGGGAGCAGGTTATTGCTGGCATCGATTATGAAGGGTGCCCGACTATCTTCTTTATCATTCTGTCTTTGGCTTGCAACCTGAGTTTCTTTGTACTACCTACTGAGTCACTTTCCAGATGTTGGTAAGAGTGCCTCTGATAGAGTGCCTCTGATGCCCTGTTCTTTGCTATTGCAACTCATTTCTTAGCTTCTTTGTTAGCCAACCAGTATTCCTTCCTAGCCTGGTTGGTTTTTTTACATCTCCCACTTTTTTCTGCACTCCTCCTTTCTTTTGACGACTTCCAGGATTTCAGCTTTCCTTATGTACCCTACTTCCATACCTGGCTCGACCACATATCTGTTCTGTAGTCCTCACACATGCTGTTTTGAGGCATTGCCCTTCTTCAACTTCACCTATTTCTTCCTATTTTTGGGGTGCTAGAGCCCTGAGTAATTTATTGAACTGTTGCACTTTCTCTCAAGTCAACTTGCAGGTCATCAGCCTGGTCTGCGTTGACCTTAGAGCCTTCTCTGACCACTGGCTGCAGATGATTGTGGCAACCAGTGGTTTATGCTGTAGTCCTATTGTTTCACTGGGGGTGATTTTGCAATCACTGATTCTACCCCAGTGCCCTTTCCTTACAAGGAGAAAGTCTATCTGAGTTCCATATTGGCCACTCTTGTATGTGATCTTTTGACTCTCTCTTTCTGAACCACGTGTTGTCTAATATCAAACCATTTGCCAAACAGAAGTCTAGAATGGCCTCTCCTTCATTCCTGTTGCCCCTTTCCATGTGGACCCAAGACAGTCCTCATACCCTGTTGTATTTGTCCCAATCTGAGCATTCAAGTCACCCATTAACAACACCAATTCATGATGTCCTGCTTTATCTAGTAGGTTTTGCAACTACTGTATGAATGCACTCTTTTCCTCACTATAACAATCCTGCTGTAGGGTATAAGCTGAGATTATGAATACTGCCCTATCATTACAATGGAATCTTGACTACCATAAGTTTGTCGCTAATTCAGATGATATTCTTCACTGACTTCTGAAGCCTCTCCCTCACCATAATTCCTACATTTTTTCTAGTCTGCTGTCCTCCTCTTGAGTAGCAGACTCTGGATTCCAAGTCAAATGTCTTTGCTGCACTGCCCTTTCATCTTGTCTCTTGGATACATAGGATGTCCACCTCTGTATCATCATGTCATACACTTCCAAATTGTGTCCTGTCAGTGAACCTACATGAAGTGTAGAAATTCTCAGTTAATGTTTGGCAGGTTGACTGGTTTTACGCCCAGCTTTTGCTCAACAGAGCTATCCCAGGTAACCTAGGCTGGGCAAATGGACATCATCCTGCCATTAGATTATTGACCTAGGGCTGCTGAGCTTTATGGCTGGCACACACTGGCCAGTAAGGGCACATACACCCCTCCCACCATAAGCATGGGTCCCTGCCATACGGTGGAGTAGGCCTGGTTCTCAACTCACTTAGCACAAACAAATACCCATGCCCATTTGACATTAGTCAACATGAGTGAATCACTTAGAGCCATGTTTTACACAGAGTGGCTAGCCCTGCCATGGCACAAAGTCTGTGATCCATGTTCTACTATCTTAAGGATACTGAATTTTAAATTTTGGTACCTGCAAGAATCTGTTGAGTCTTGACAGGTCCAGGATATGCCTCCTGATACCCTCTTTTCTGAGGACAAGGAGAAGCCTTGAGTGAAATCCCCTTCCTTGCGATGAGTTTGGTACAGATTCCACAGAAGCTTGGGTGCACATAAGCTATATTTGCTGTAAGGCCTCTGTTTGTTGGTTTGGTGGAATATCTGAGAAACTCAAAGTCTGTAACCTCTTTTTATGATTTTTATTACCCACTGATCCCTGGTAACTTGAGTCTTAGTCTGGGGGTGGTAGGAGGGGGGGGGGTGGGACTTGAGGGGAAGGGGGAAAAGCAGTCTCATGGAAGAGTCATGACTGATACCTGCTGGATCCCTGTTGACAGGATCCCCTAGGCCTACTGGAGTTGCTTCCCACTATCCTGGTCACTGGTGTTGCCTTTGACTCCTTTCCCTTCAAGGTCTCCTATTCTAGGCTTAGAGTGGGAATCTGGAAAGAACCAGTGTTTGATAGCTTAATTACAGCTGAAGTGGGGAGGTATAGTCTTTGACAGTCTGCATGGACTTGGCCTCGCCCTGCGGCTTCTTAAGTACAGCTTCTGTCTTGGAGTTAAAAAGGAAATCTTTTTCCAAAGGAACATCCAACAGACTGGATTTCAGATGTTCAGGGATGGACTATTCTCTCAGCCAAGGATGTGTTCTAATGAAGGACCCTACAGCTGCTACACTGCTGGAAGCTTACAAAGCATTATAAGCATTATAGCTGCAGTGCAAGGAGTGCTTAAACTACATGACAGCAAGATTTGCACAAGTCTAGCAGTTCCTTGGAAAGGGCCTAATTTTCAATCCCCAACCGTTTTTGCTTCATCTGGTCTAAAATGGTTTCCTAAATCTCCATCATATGAAACTGGCAGTTTCAAACTTTAATGACCAGGGTAGCAGAGGTGAAGACTTTCTTTCCAAACCTGTCCAAGGCTCTGCTTTCTTTGTCAGGTAGCAGAAGAAGTTTGGAAGTACTAGCTTTAGTTCCCTTAGAACCCAGAACCATCACTTCAGTGTCTGCAACAGGGTTCTTGAAAAGGTGCCTGTGAGAATCCAGAACTCTGTAGAAATTCCTTTTCCTTTCACCAGGAGAAGATTTATGAGCAGAACCTGGGATTGAAAGTCACCTGGATCTGTCTACTGTGATCAAATCCTCAGTCAAGCTAACTAGGTCCTACTGAGAGGCCTGAGTTAGGGAGTTGTAGCTGGTAGACCTCGGCTGGGTTAAGCTGGATGCAGCCTTTTTGTGTGAAGCCTTACGCTTGGACCCAAGGGTGTTCTCTCCACTAGGGCCAGGGCAGCGAGTGGACAGCCAAATTCCAGAGAAGGTGAATCAAGGTGATCTCCTGACAAGAGACTATACACACCCTTTTGACAGTTTCAGAGAAGTCATTGGAAGCCAGACTCTGCGAAGCAGCTCCAGACATAGCTGACGAGCTAAGTCCTTTGGCTTGTATGGAAGTAAAGGGATCTGCAGCATATCAGAATCTGAATGGGTCTTAATAGAGGCCTGAGCTGCAATCTCGGTCATTGGAGGGGATTGTGAAAGTATCTCACTTTCGAATATAAGAAGCCTAGGTGGACAGACAGATGGTGAAACAGCATCGCCCGGTACCCTAAGTTTTGGATGCTTTTCTTCTTATACCTAGAAAGATCAACCTTGGTCTGACTGGCAGACAACATTATACATGAAGGCCCTAGTGACTCACTAAAGTGCTTAGCTAAAATCTCAGCCCTATGCTTGACCATTCTACTGTTAAAATGAGCACAGAACTGACAGTTAGGTACATCATGTTCTAGGCTTAAACAAGCTGCACAAAAAGAGTGAAAGTCCCAGTGTGGCATCTGTTTGCCACAGCAGAAACAGTTATTAACCTTTTTCTGGCATTAGTCAAGAAATGTATGAAGAGCTCCACAATGGGGTACTTAGTTTCAGACATCATCTTTCTCTGGTGTGAACTGTCCAAGGAAGACTAGCACTCTGCTTTGGGCTCCAACGGCAAGAAAAAAAATGAAGTTATGTGTCTGGCAGACTCTCTTTATACCCGGATGTCTTGACATTGGTCAGGGCATCTACCGGCTTCAGGAAGAGGAGGAGGAGAAATATTTCTGGAAGTCAGGCTAGCAAAGGGCTTCCATTGCAGAAAATCCAATCAGTTATGACTGCACAGTGAAATATGAAGAACATACTGAATCAGCCAGTACAAATGGCAGGTAGATGGCCAAGCCTGTTAACCATGAAGTTCAGTTCCAAGATAAAGAAAGTTTTTCCAAAGGCATGCAACAATGTGAAACCCCTTTAAAGTACTTAACCAAGATGTGATATGGAAAGCTGCCTAAAACATGTACTTTTATCTACATAATAACTGTACTTCAGACTAAATTTAAATGAATACCCATGACAAACCAGGAGCAGCTGATAGATAAATGACTGAGTTATCACTTTTGTTCAAATGAAGAACCTACTTCATTTAGCAAAATAAAGCTATATAATGTGTGAAGGGCTTGCTTTCTGGCAGCTTCTAATACCCTGGAATATCTCACCGGAAATCCAGGCGGCAGAGGCAAGGGCTATAAAGGAAGAGTTATGCACTAAGGTGAAGCTGCCTTGTCCTCCAACCAGAGTGAATTTGCTGGTCTTGTAGTGGGAGAGTTTCCTGCAATACTAGGGACATAAAAGCCTGAACCTGCAGATTTATCAGTAACCAAGGGATAAGGACAGATGCATACTGGCCTTTCAACTCAAGAGTTATGCAATGGAAGACAGTAGAAAGGTGTACAGGAAAGCTCCTTGCCAAAGACAGCGAACACATTCACCATCAATTTACCCTCTTCCCTGCTTGACCAAGCAAAACAGTAAGAGGAGCACATTCATATATGTGATAACTGGCTGATCTCTGGGATACCCCACCCTCAAAAGACTCTTACCAGAGGAGAGAGAGAGAAAGAAAGAATTCCTGAATCCCCATTTCCAAGAACGGGCTGAAAATGCAACTCCAGAAACTTGCTAGGTTCCTTCCGCTGAAATGCAATAGGCTATCCAGCTAATACCTTACTCTGCTGCTTGTATCACTTCTTTGCACAAGAAACATGAGTGCAACTCTCCCAGTTAGAAATACACATTGCATCCTATTGTCTGTGTGAAGTAGGAGGGGCTCTGTTACTACTCGTTATTATGCAAGTAAGTAAGTAATCAAGTAATTACCATTTGCTTACCAGGAACGTCCAACTGGGCAAACAAGCCCACTTTCAGCAGAAGCCTGAGGGAAAAGCTCCGCAAGAAGTAATAACAGTATTACATATACAACATATAGAATACTCGGGTAACATTTAGCAGCATTTCATAAAAAGCTCCATGAAAACTATTGGCAATAGCACTTAAACATACAGAATGTTCAGGTAACATAAGCTGCAATACATGCAAAGGGAGGATGAATAAAGCAAAAAGGACTAAACCCAGAACTATTATCATTGTGTCTGCACACAGAAAGTCAAGGCTATGGCTTCCTGGGCTCTTCCACTGGGCAAAAGTGACAATGAAGTGTGTACAATTCCGCATCACAACACAATCCTAAGTCAGGACCACAGAATACATCTCAGAGTCTGTAATCACACAAGAATCCAGTAGGGTCACCATAACCATTGATCCAAGCAGTGGAACACATAAGGTCTTTATCCTGGATAAATATCTTTCCAAAGGAGAGATCAAACATAAACACTCTGTAGTAAAAAAGTACACTGCCCAACTAGAATAAAGAAAAAAAAAATCTTACCAGACAATGATGTGCCAAAATGTTCCCATGTCCAGAATCATCATCCAGTGAACCTGCAAGGAGCATGACCCCTCCAACTCGATACATAAACACTCTTCCAGAGTCCCCATCCAGAATTTTCTGCATCAAAAAATGGTTATAATATTGTTTAACATGCAGCATGATGCATAAGCATCATTCTCTCAGAACATTGAAAAGGCAAGAATTGAGGCATTTGCCTTTCTTTGAATGAAGAAAAGTCTGTACTGTCCTTTCACAGAGCAGAGCCTGAACCTGCTCAAACATCTCTGTACATATAGCTTGGCCCTTGAGCACAACTCCTTCTGGGGCAGTACCCTAACAGCTCTAAAGAAAAGGCCATCCATGACCATACCTGGGACCCAACAGTCTAATGTGATGGCTCTCCAAGTGCTATGGTTAAATTCTCGACTTTCATGCCAAGGAAGGCTAGAATGCTGGGGCCAGTAAAGTCATCCTGCACAAAGACTTGTCTACCCAGAGAGAGGAGGCAACAGTGCTTGAGGTAAGACATGAGATTCATACTTATTCAGTAGGTAAAGCTTTCTTCTTCCAAGAGACTGGAGGTACAAGCAGAAAAGTAAAGAGTAAGGGGGCATCATAAGAAATGCTCCACTCTGGCTTAAATCCATTTCCTCGTTTGCAAGCACACAACTCAGTCCAGGTAGTCTTGACCAAATAGGAGGTCACCAGAGTTGCCAGCCTGAACTAACCTTTAAAGGAGGACAGTATGTTCTATACCATCCAATGCAGGCGCATGCTGTTATAGTTACGGCATCAGAAGAATCACAATTACAGTCAGTCAGCCAGCTCAGTGGCATACAGCAACAGAACCTTGACTGCATCTCTCATGATTCAGATCTGATGAGCCTGTGCAGCAGAACAGCTGGTGAGGGAAGGAATACAGTAAGCAGTCAATGCTAATTCACCTACCTGATGTACAGGGGGTAATGTTGGTGTTGAAAGAAAACCGAACACACCAAGGAATGCCTGTGCACAGTCTAACAAATCAGGCATTAAGCATCGCGTTCTGGTCAAAAGAAAGATGTGTTAAGAGTATACAAACTTTCTTTTAACCCCCACTGGAAGACAGGAGCAAATATCTTGTTCTTACCTCTCTTTCTCAGTGTGCAATGATGCTGGGAGCAGAAGGGAATAAATGGGCCAATATGTTAATGTGCCTTCATGATCATGGGGGTCTGAAAGCCAAAATGAATACAACAAAAAAATAAAGAGTTATGTACTTACCATAACTTGGCATTTGTGTTATTCTATGTCACTATTCATCACGCTTAGGTCTTGTATCCAACATCGGATTTGAGGTGGCAACTTTACAGCTTCTAGGCTCGAGCTCCTCCTGCTCTCATGATCCCCTGCTGCCCTCTAACCCATCAGATCAAATTTGCCCTAAGCTAGAAAGCAGTTAAGGAAGACCCTGACCACCAGAAAGGACATCTCCACATCCTCTAGATCATGCAGGACACGGGACAGAGGGAGGGATAGTGATGAAAAGTGACATAGGATAACACAGATGCCAAGTTATGAAGTACATAACACTATCTGATGTTATCCATGTCACGGTTCCTCACTCTTGGGTCAGAGTCCCCAGCTACCCTAAATCCTGGGTGGCCTCATGGAAGTACATGCCAGACTATGGAGCTGAAGGAAGCCCTGTTCCTGGAGACAATGTCAAGTTTGTAATGACCAACAAAATTGTGAGAAGACCAGGTGGCTGCCGCACAAATGTCATCTACAGAATGACAGGCAAGACAGGCAGCTGATGTAGCCATTGACCTAGTGGAATGAGCTCTGATTGGCCCTGATAAGGATAAGCCTTTAGATGAATAAGCAAAGGAAATGCATGTCAAAATCCAGGGAGATGGTTATTTTGGACACCACCTGACCCTTCCTGTTAAGAGAGAATGCCACAAACAGCTGGTCAGATCTGCGGAAACTCTTTGTCCAATTTAAGCAGAAACGGAATAGTCTATGCACATCTAGCGTATGCAAGAGATATTCCCCTTTATCAGCAAAATTTGGGAAGAAGACTGGCAATTGGATTGACTGGTTCAGATTTGCTTCTGTGGCAACCTTAGGCAAAAAACACAGCATCAATGGGACCAGATGGTGTCCCGGGCTGCGTCCTACATGAACTCCAAGAAGAGCTAAACCCAAACATAAAACTACTGTTCAATCTTAGCCTTACTACAGGATATGTACCCAAAGAGTGGCGTACAGCAACAGTGGTCCCTCTCCACAAAGGTGGTGCCTCAATGGATCCTGGAAACTATCCAGCCTGACTAGCTTGGTCTGCAAAGCTATGGACAGGATCATCATGGACCTCATAAATAAAGATATTGGGGACCTACAGACACTGGATCCTACCCAGTTTGGCTTTGTTAAGGGCAGATCCTGCCTCTTAAACCTGTTCGATTTCTTTGAAACAGTCACCAAGGCCACTGACGAGGGGAAGGTGGTCCACACAGCCTACCTGGACCTCGCAAAAGCCTTCGATACAATACCCCACTCGGGCATTATAGATAAGCTCACCAGCTTAAATATAAACCCCTATGTCACTAGATGGGTTGCAAACTGGCTCAAGGACAGAACCCACATGGTTAGAAATAATCAACTCTCCAGCCGACACAGCATCCTCAAAAAGGGCCCCATAGAAACAGACAACTGGTGCCAGAGCCATGGCCTAAAGTGTATAGTCATCCCAAGTGGTTAGAAAAACATTTTATATAGCCCACCTAATCATAAAGGGATTCAAATCTAGATCAGGAGGTCATCGTGTCTCTATACTCATCCCTCATCAGGCCCATAATTGAGTACAATGCCCCTTTTGGGATGTACCTTACCAGACACCTGCAGCAACTGGAAAGACCCCAAAAGTACCTCACCAAGAGGATCAAAGGGCTCAAACAGATGCCATATGCTGCCCGGTTAAAGAAACTCCAGCTCTACTCAGTGGCATACCGCCTGCTCAGAGGCGATCTGTGCCTGACGTATAAAAGCCATGTCCAACCTGGAATTAATGGGCATGCTGCACCTCAGAAAATCCAAATCCCATCGAGCTATGGCTCGGGAGACTTGAACCTCAGCACTGAAATAAATAGGACATGCTGGAGGGACAGATTCATAACCCAGCGGCTCCCTTCACTCTGGAATAAAATCTCAGTCCAGGTTAGGCAGAGTCCCACATTGACTCTCTTCAAGAGGAATCTTGATGAGTGGATGGGAGATCGTAGGTTTACCCCGGCTATCACTTCTGTGTCACTGTTAGACAGAGGCACAGTATACTAACCTCAAAAAAGGCATAGCAAAATTAATTTAAAATGGGTGGCGAAAGCCAAACACTCTCTGGCTAGGCTTATAAATGCCCTAGGGCAGATAGCCTAGTATGAACCTATGAACAAAGGGTTAGTTCAAAGGGCCACTCTGTCTTTATGAAAAACCAGGAAAGGCAGTTTGATAGAAAGAGCCTGCAATTTTGAAACTCTTTTAGCTGAAGTTATGGCTACTAGAAAAGCTGTCTTCCATGACAAGAATTTGATATCACATGTGGCAGCAGGCTCAAATGGACTCTGTACGAGAGGTTGCAGCAAAAAAGAAAGGTACCAAGGAGGGGAAGGATCCCTGACAGGAGGTCAGAGCAGAAAAATCCCTTTTAAAAAAGCTTTAGTCAAGTGAGAGGAGAAAGCAAGTTTCTCGCAAACATGGAAGTTGGAAAAAGCTTCCAACTGCACCTTGATAGTCAAGAAGCTAGCTCCGTCCTGAAACAGCAAAGAAAAGAAGAGCAAGACATCTGAAATGGAAGCTGAAGCAGGGTCAAGACTGCACTGCTTAGCCCAAATAGAAAACCATTTCCACTTACTGGCATAAATGTTTCTAGTGAGAGGCCATGATCTTAATAGAAGAAGGTAGCCTGGGCTGATTCAGGATTACTGGAAGTGGACAAAAATGCCATCAGATGAAGTGTCTGTAGGTTGGGAATCAGAAGCTGAGAGGGATGGGAAATTAGATCTGGAATGGCATCTAGTACTCAAGGAGGGTACTTCAAATGAGACCGCAGAAGGTGGAACCACACCTACTCAGACCAAAATGGGGGCAAAGAGGATCAAGGTGGCCTTGAGGTAATGGGCTTTCTGAAATACTCTTGGAATGACAGGCAAGGGAGGATATGCATAAAGGAGACCCGGGGGACAACCATGAACCACAGTGTCCTTGGGGGACTTCCCATTAGGGGAAAAAGTACAGTTTTGTACCTACCATAAATGTAGATGTTCGAAGATCCACATTGCTGCAGTCCTAACACTTGGGTAGTCCGCTGTCCCTCGGTCGGCCCGAATATCAGAGTATAAGGCTGACGTCGGTCAAGGCGCATTTGACTGACATCAGAACGTCAGGGTACAAATGCGCATGACCGACGCCATATCCTCAGTCTTTTCTTGCCCCAGATGTCAGAAGACCCTAAAAAGAAAGGTCCAAACCCAACAACAACAACTAAACAACCAACCAGCCTAATACCAAAAATATGTACAATACACACAATATATATACAATATACACAATATACCTCAGATGGATAACTCAACCCACACAACCACCTCAAACTACAGAGGGGAAGGAGGGAGGGTAAATTGGACTGCAGCAATGTGGATCTTAGAGTATCTACATTTATGGTAGGTACAAAACTGTACTATGTTCTTCATCTCACATTGCTGCAGTCCTAACACTTGGGTAGAATCCCAAAGCAGAGGTAAGGGAGGATGGCTAAATTATATAGAAGCAGGAGCTGCCAAAATGCCCTGCAACACAGCAGTGGCAAAACCAGCCCTGGATCTAGAGTACAGTGGAAGGTGGTAATGCCTAGAAAAGGTATGCACTGAACTCCAAGTGGCTGCCTCCAAAATATCCTTAGTTGCCACCCCCCTCAAAAAGCTGTTGAAGTGGCAGTAGCCCTAGTGGAATGAGGCCTAATCCCAGCTGGAATCTCTTTGCCATGATGGGAATAACAGAAAGCAATGCAAAATCCAATCCACTTAGAAATAGTTTGTTTTGACACGGCTTGCCCTGAGAGCACAAAGCAAAAGAAACCAATAACTGCTGAGATTGTCTGAACCCTTTAGTTCTGTCCAAATAATATCGCAACTGCCTGTGTACATCTAAAGTGTGCAAAATCTTTTCCCCTTTATTTTGGGGATTTGCATAAAAAGTAGGCAAATGAATAGTTTGGTTTAAAGCCACACTAGAAACCACTTTAGGCATAAAGGAAGGATTAGTACGTAAAGATACCCTGTCCTTATGAAAAATTAAGAAAGGCTCAACTGCCATAAGGGCCTGCAATTCAGAAATCCTCCTTGCAGAGGTAATGGCCAACAAAAAAGCAGTTTTCCATGACAAATATTTCAACTCAGCAGTAGCTGCAGGCTCAAAAGGTTGTAGAGTGAGTTTCTCCAACACAAAATTGAGATCCCAAGCAGGAGTAGGAGCTCTTATTGGGGTCTTATATTCTTTGCCCCTCTAAGAAATTGCTTGAACAAAGGATGAGAAAACAATGGTGGGTCACAGTCATAGTGAGCTGAAATTGCTGCAGCATGAATCTTAATAGAAGAGAAGGACAAACCTTGTCCAATAACTCAGTAAGATATTGAAGAGCCACACTTAAATCAGGCTCCGAAACATCCAAATCCTTAGCTGCACTCCAAAACAAAAATCTCTTCCATTTATCTGCGTACACTTTCCTTGTACTAGGCCTTCTAGCTTCCAAAATCACATTCAAAACTTGTTGTGGAAGTTGAGACCCTCTATGGTTTAAAACAGAATATGCCAGGCTGTTAGGTGAAGAGAGTGAAGTTTGACATTGAGCAGATGGCTGTCCTCCTGGGACAACAGATGTGGAATCAAAGGCAAAGGCCATGGAGCTTTTAGGTACTAGACTTCTCAGTAATGGATACCAGTGCTGTCGAGGCCAATCTGGAGCTATCAAAATCATCCTTGGCTTGTCCTGTCTGACCTTCAGAAGTACCTTTGAGAGGAGAGGCAGAGGTGGAAAGGCATACACATGAAGATTTTTCCAACTGAAAGAAAGAGCATCCACTTTCCAAGCTGTGGGATGAAACCTCTTAGGTGCAAAACTTTGGCAGCTGGTGGTTTAGTGGAGAAGTTTAACAGATCTATGTCTGGAGTTCCCCAGGACACTGTCAATTTCTGAAATACATGAAGATCCAGTTTCCACTCGTGGGGATCCATGATTTGTCTGCTTAACACATCTGCTAAGGAGTTCTGTGCTCCCGGCAGAAACCTTGCCTGAAGACTTAGTTGTAACAAAAGCAGCTCCCAGGAAGGAATACAGTAAGCAGTCAATGCTAATTCACCTACCTGATGTGCAGGAGGGGGTAATGTTGGTGTTGAAAAGAAAACCAAACACACCAAGGAATGCCTGTGCACAGTCTAACAAATCAGGCATTAAGCATCGCTTTCTGGTCAAAAAGAAAGATGTGTTAGAGTATACAAAACTTTCTTTTAACCCCACTGGAAGATTGCAGGGAGCAAATATCTTGTTCTTTACATATAACACCAGTGTTTTAAATGATGCTGGGAGCAGAAGGGGAATAAATGGGCCAATATGTTAATGTGCCTTCATGATCATGTGGGGGTCTGAGAAAGCCAAAATGAATACAACAAAAATAAAGAGTTATGTACTTACCTATAAGTGGACTTGGCATTTTGTGTTGATTCTATGTCTTTATTTCATCACGCTTTGTGGTCTTGTATCCAACATCGGATTCGAGGGTGGCAACTTTACAGCTTCCCAGGCTCAGAGCTCCTCCTGTTCCTCATTGATCCCCTGCCGCCCCTCTAACCCCTCAGATAGAGTCTGCCCTAAGCTAGAAAGCAGCTAAGGAAGACCCTGACCACAATATAGGACATCTCCATATCCTCTAGATCATGCGGACCCGCGGGACAGAGGGAGGGATAGTGATGAAAAGTGACATGGGATAACACAGATGCCAAGTTATGAAGTACATAACACTATCCTCGATGTTATCCATGTCACTGTTCCTCACTCTTGGGTCCAAGAGTCCCCAGCTACCCTAAATCCTGGGTGGCCTCATTGGAAGGCTACATGCCAGACTATGGAGCTGGGAATAAAGCCCTGTTTCCTGGAGACAATGTCAAGTTTGTAATAAACAACAAAAGTGTAAAAAGACCAGATGGCTGCCGCACAAATGTCATCTACAGAATGACAGGCAAGACAGGCAGTTGATGTAGCCATTGAGCTAGTGGAGTGAGCTCTGACTGGACCTGGTAAGTACAAACCTTTGGATGAATAAGCAAAGGAAATGCATGTCAAAATCCAGGAGAGATGGTTTATTTTGGACACCACCTGACCCTTCCTGTTAAGAGAGAATGCCAAGCAAACAGCTGGTCAGATCTCGCGGAAATCTCTTTGTCCAATTTGCAAAGCAGAAACGGAATAGTCTTATGCACATCCCAAGCGTTATGCAAGAGATATTCCCCTTTATCCAGCAAAATTTGGGAAGAAGACTGGCAATTGGGATTGACTGGTTCAGGGGATTCTGCTTCTGCTGGCAACCTTAGGCAAAAATCACAGGTATACAATGGGACCAGATGATTGTCCCGAGACTGCTGTCCTACATGAACTCCAAGAAGAGCTAAACCCAAACATAAAACTACTGTTCAATCTTAGCCTTACTACAGGATATGTACCCAAAAGAGGTGGCATGCAGACAGCCAACAGTGGTCCCTCTCCACAAAGGTGGTGCCTCAATGGATCCTGGAAACTATCCAGCCTGACTAGCTTGGTCTGCAAAGCTATGGACAGGATCATCATGGACCTCATAAATAAAGATATTGTGGGACCTACAGCACACTGGATCCTACCCAGTTTGGCTTTTGTTAAGGGCAGATCCTGCCTCTTAAGAAACCTGTTCATTTCTTTGAAACAGTCACCAAGGCCATTACTGACCGAGGGAAGGTGGTCCCACACAGCCTACCTGGACCTCGCGATAAAAGCCTTGATACAATACTCCCACTGGGGCATTATAGATAAGCTCACCAGCTTAAATATAAACCCCTATGTCACTAGATGGGTTGCAAACTGGCTCAAGGACAGAACCCACATGGTTAGAAAAGTGGTTAGAAAAACATTTTATATAGCCCACTTAATCATGAAGGGATTCACATCTAGATCAGGGGAGGTCATCACGCAGCCTCTATACTCATCCCTCATCAGGCCCATAATTGAGTTAGCTAATGCCCCTTTTTAGGATGTACCTTACCAGACACCTGCAGCAACTGGAAAGAGACCCTAAAAGTACCTCACCAAAAGAGGGATCAAAGGGCTCAAACAGATGCCATATGCTTCCCGGTTCAAAGAAAACTCCGAAGCTCTACTCAGTGGCATACACGCCTGCTCAGAGGCGATCTGTTACCCTGGCAGTATAAAGCCATGTCCAACCTGGAATTAATGGACATGCTGCACCTCAGAAAATCCAAATCCCATCTAAAGAAGGCATATGCTTTCCGGAGACTTCAGAAACCTCAGCACTGAAAGTCAAATAGGACATGCTGGAGGGACAGATTCATAACCCAGAGGCTCCCTTCACTCTGGAATAAAAATCCCAGTCCAGGGTTAAGCAGAGAGTCCCACATTGACTCTCTTCAAGAGGAATCTTGATGAGTGGATGGGGAGATCGCATTAGAGGTTACCCTGGCTATCACTTCTGTGTCACTGTTAGACAGGAGGCACAGTATACTAACCCTCAAAAAAGGCATAGCAAAATTAATTTAAAATGGGTGGCAAAGCCAAACACACTCTGGCTAGGCTTATAAATGCCCTAGGGCAGATATAGCCTAGTATGAACCCATGAACCTATGAACAAAGAGGTTAGTTCAAAAGGGCCACTCTGTCTTTATGAAGAAAAACCAGGAAAGTTGCAGTTTGATAGAAAGAGCCTGCAATTTTGAAACTCTTTTAGCCTGAAGTTATATGGCTACTAGAAAAGCTGTCTCTCCATGACAAGAATTTGATATCACATGTGTGGCAGCAGGCTCAAATGGACTCTCAGTCACTCTAGAGGTTGGCAGCAAAAAAAAGAAAGGTACCAAGGAGGGGAAGGATCCCTGACAGGAGGTCGGAGAAGAAAAATCCCTTTTAAAAAAAGCTTTGAAGTCAAGGGGAGAGGAGAAAGCAAGTTTCTACCATAAACATGGAAGTTGGAAAAGCTTCCAACTGCACCTTTGATAGTCAAGAAGCTAGCTCTGTCCCTGAAACACAGCAAAGAAAAAAGAAAGAGCAAGACATCTGAAGAATGGAAGCTGAAGCAGGGTCAAGACTGCACTGCTTAGCCCAAATAGAAAACCATTTCCACTTACTGGCATAAATGTTTCCTAGTGAGAGGCCATGATCTTAATATAGAAGTTAGCTGTAGCCTGGGCTGATTCAGGATTACTGGAAGTGGACAAAAAATGCCATCAGATGAAGTGTCTGTAGGTTGGGAATCAGAAGCTGAGAGGGATGGGAAATTAGATCTGGAATGGCATCTAGTACTCAAGGAGGGTACTTCAAATGAGACCGCAGAAGGGGGAACCACACCTACTCAGACCAAAATGGGGGCAAAGAGGATCAAGGTGGCCTTGAGGTAATGGGCTTTCTGAAATACTCTTGGAATGACAGGCAAGGGAGGATATGCATAAAGGAGACCCGGGGGACAACCATGAACCACAGTGTCCTTGGGGGACTTCCCGTTAGGGGAAATCAGGGCGAATTACCGGCTGCATTTGTGGTTGAGAGGTGAAGTAACAGATTACAGCTCGGCTCACCCCAATGAAGAAAGATCTCTTTTACCACCGAAGGATTCAAGGACCACTCATGAGGACTCAGAACTGCCCTGCTGAGTTTGTCTGAGAGTACGTTGGACTCTCCGGGAATATGCATTGTATGAGAAAGCGCCCCAAAGACATCGCCCATTCCCACACTCTCATGGCCTCCTGACGAAGCAGATACAATTGGGTGCCCCCTTGCTTGTTGATGTACCCCACAACAGCCATTGTATCCACATGAACTGCAATAGTACCCAGAAGGAGGCAGTCTTGCAAGGGTTGCATCGTGAGGAGGACTGCCTCATGTTGCAACATGAGGAGGACTGCCTTCCATCTTCAGGACGTTGAGATGCAGTTTGGTCTCTGCTTTGGACCACATGCCTTAGACTGTCTTTCCCTGAAAATATGCCCCCACCGCAACAGGGAAGCATCTGCAGTCATTCTGGCATTGGGAGAGGAAGAGAGAATGGTCTGCCTGCTAGGAGGTCGGGAGACGGGATCCACCAAAGGAGATGATTCCTACACACTGGTGTGAGGCAGATCGGAGTTATCATAGGATGAGTCTTAGGGAGGACCAATGAACCTCTAGAGTCTACTGCAGAACCCTCATGTAGAACCTGGATGATGGCACTAGATAGATCGCCACTGCCATGGACCCTAAGGCCCTGAGAATAAGGTGGGGCTGGGGATGAGACAGATAGAGAAGACAATGAACATGAGATCTGATGAGGTGTACCCGGCAGAGAGGGAGAGCTGCAATCTCTGACACGGCGTCCAATTCCAGATTTTGGGATGGAATCAGGTTCAATTTGTGAAGTTTCACTGTAATACCTAACTGGTTGAATAGCTGGAGTAAGTACTGAGAGACAGTGTCCAGACAATGCTTCATGGGAGCTGTGAGGAGCCAATCGTTGAAGTATGGAACCACCTGGAATCCCTGCAGTCTTAGGTGAGCTGGGGCCTCTGCCATGCACTTGGTGAAAACCAGAGGGGCTGTGGTAAGACCAAAGGGCAGGGGCCTGAACTGGTAGTGACTGGCCTCTACTCGAAATTGGAGATGTCTCCTGGAGCACCTGTCTATTTTTACATGATAGTACAAAAGCTAGTTCTTTGGAGTATGTTCAATTGTCCTTGTGCAACAGAGGCACAAAGGACTGGACAGTGACCATCCGGAACTTGTACTTCTTCACAGAGAGATTGAGTTTGCTGAGGTCCAGAATTGGATACAGGTCCCCCATCTTCTTTGGCACCAAAGAATCGAGAATAATTTCCGGATTCTCGATGTTCTGGGGGACCTCTTGGATGGCTCTCTTCCAAAGAAGCTTGAGCACTTCTTCCAGTGCTAGCTCCCTCTGATGGGGTGGTGCTTTGGGAAAGAATCTTTTGACTGGAGGAGGAAACTAAGAAAAGGGAACAGAATAACCACTGGAAATTATGTTTAGCACCCAATGATCATTTATTATACTTGCCCAGGCCAAAGGGTGCAAAGACAAATGTCCCCAGACTACATCCAGGGCAGGACAGTCAGACAGTGCTTCAGGAGTGCTGTTGGGGCTTCTCAGAGAAGGGTTCCCTAGAGCCCTGATTTTGCGGATCTCCTCTGTCCCTGGGGCAGCATCTGCCGTTGAGCCCTCTCCCCCATCCTCTGGAGGAGGGCTCATCTTGATTATCCTGGAAGACAGACTGCAACTTGCAAAACCACATTTTCCTGGCCCCTTACTGCATCTTAGAAAAGGAGCATTGAGGGAGGGATCTTGATTCCCACAGACAACAAGGTCTTGCCTTCCTGCTCATGGCAGATGAGAGTCTCTTTGACCAAAGGGCCAAAAAGGGTAGAACCATCAAAGGGGCGTTGTTGAAAGACAACTTAAAGGACTTGACAAATCTGCAAAGGAGTAGCCAGGCATGATGCCAAACAGTGATGCCTGTGCTGGCTGCTCAAGAGGCCCCTTCCATTGCACTGGCAATCAGCCTCATCAATGAATTAGCCAGGGAAGAAAGTGTGGATAGTTTGGGGGACACCTTACTTAGTTCCCCAGAAGGCAGTACCTCAGAAAGGGACGTGGTAAACTCCTTGACCAGGTCCCTCTGAAGTCAGGCGA
This sequence comes from Protopterus annectens, assembly GCF_019279795.1. Taxonomy (NCBI): domain Eukaryota; kingdom Metazoa; phylum Chordata; order Ceratodontiformes; family Protopteridae; genus Protopterus; species Protopterus annectens. The sequence goes on from NC_056725.1 coordinate 882,179,401, forward strand.
AGTGTGTCAGGTAGTTAAGCACCCTTAGACTGAATGTAGCAGAGATGAAAACTCACTTTCCATGACTGTCAATTGTCTGGGACTCACAGTTGGGGGGATGGACAGACATGCAGCTACCACAATTGCCTCGACTGGCACACTTTCTGACCAGAACTGCTTGTCAGAATGGGGACCGAGGAATTTGTCTGCATGTTTGGGAAAAGGCTCCACAGTATCCTGCTCCTTCTATGCCCGACTGGTGAAAATATCAACAAGTTCATCTGCAGGGGCGATCCCAGAAGGTAGAGGGTCCCATGCCAAAAACATTCAGAAAGATGGACTCCTCAGAGGACAGGGGGAGGAAAAACCAACTGCCCTTAAGCTTAAGGATTTCTACGATTTTCCCAAAGGAGACATCCCCCAGTGTAGATCTAGGGGACCCATCCTTCATTGAGGTCTGGAGGAATGGCTCGGCGGAGGATACAGAAGAGAGGGGGACCCCAAGTGGGGCAGCTCCCACCTGAAGGCTGGTTCGAGAGGGGTGACCTGGGACAGGATGAGTGGGGTCCACTTGGAGGGTTGGAATGATCCCTGGAAGGCTGGGGAGGAAACTCTTTGGGAGGAAACAGTCCTCTTTACGACCTGGAAAGCTGAAGGACTGGACAATGCCCTGATGCCCTGTCTGCACTCCTAGCAGGAAGGCCCACCTGGGGAGAAGGACCATAGTAGGCCAGAACCTCCAGGTCTGTGAATAGGCCTGGACCTGAGTTGTCAAGGGCCGAAGTACCAAGGGGAAGGGACCGGTCTGAGAAATCAGGTCCGGAACCCCCACCCAAGTGCTCTAGGGCAACTGGTTGAGCCCAGGACTCCACCTGCCCAGGGGGAGGCAGAGTTAAAGCAGTCAGGGACTCAAAAGAGGGAAGGACAGAAAGGTCTCTGGGGGTCCCAGTCTCCCTCCTTGTGCAATCCAGGGCCAGAAAGTCTGAAACCAACCTGGTCAGATGAGGAGAAGTCAACAAGGGGTAGGAGATGGGCCCTTGGCCAGATGGGCAGGGGATGCCATAAGCCCTAACTCAATCTGAGCCTTGAGAAAGGGCCTCATCTTCCTGTTCACATCGCAAGGGAGTAAACTCCTGGAGGACATAGAGGAGGTGAACCACCTAGCCAGAGATGGGTGTCTAGATCCAGAGGACCTCCCTTCTAAACAACGAGACCTGTGCTTAGAGGCGGAAAGCGAGGGCCCCAAGCCAGTACCCGAGGGGGAATCCTCAACAACAGTGGGATCCAACACTGATCCCAGATCTGATGTCTTTGGATCTGCTGACAAAGTAGGATCTGAGCACTTGAATCCCACATGGCTCAGATCCGAGGAAGTCGGATCCATGGCTGGTCTGGATTCAACTGGATCCGAAGGCCTCAAACCTGAGACCTTGGATCTGGGAGTGGATTCCCATGACCTTGGATCAGTGGGCCTCTGACAGGAACCCCGGATTAATGAGAGTCGCAGATCTTAGGATCCGAGGGCATCAGATCTGACTGAGCCGAGGCTGGGGTTAAATCCGAGGCACTAGGATCAGCCAGCCTCACCTTTGAGGAGGTGGACCCCATAGGCAGAGGGGCCTTCCTTTTGTGCTCTGAGGGTCCAGACTTGGCAGGGGACAGAGTCAAGGGATCACCCCCTTGAGACAACCCTTTCAGAAGGAGTTTGTTTCAGCGCTCGACCTAGGCCTTGGGGGTTGAATGCAGTGCAAATGTCGCATTCAACCTCTGAGTGGTCAGCGCCCACATAATAAAGGCACTCCTCATGCGAATCGGACACGGGCATCTTCCTATCACGAGGAGCACCTTTTAAAACAAACAGGTTTGTCGGACATGTTGGAAGCAAACTAAGCCAAAGGTACACATTAACGCAAGACCAAAGAAACAAGCTGAGGTCAGAACCAGAAAAAAACAAAACAAAACACAAACCAACTACACTATTACAGGCACTAAAACTAATCTAGCACAACTCTAATCTATAGCAAAAAACTACACGTTAAACAAAAATAAACAGCCACTAGAAAAAGGGCGCCAAAAACACAAACAACAACAAGAATATAAAATGGGAGGGGAGGGACTAACTACCACTACAAATACAGAAAAAAATAATCTCTAGCAAGAAACTAATACTAGAAAACCCAAACTAGAAGAATATTGTTGAAAATAACACTAATTAATCCAACAGGAACTCGAGCACAAGAATCCATGTCTGATGCTCAGCACGGCAAATGAGATCTGAGTGGTTAAAGGGCAGCATGGGATCATGGGAGTGGGAGGAGCTGGAGCCTAGAAGCTGTCTGTAAAGTTGCTGGCTCAGATCCAATGTCCGATCAAAGACCCAAACGTGAGGAATAGTGATATGGATAACATCAGATACAGTGATTCACAGGGAAGCCCACAGTAGAAGCCATATACACTTTTTTTCTAGGCCCTCCTTTACCCGTAACTCATGGAGGTCTACCAGCCTTTCCAGTGCCAGGTCCACTATGGATAACTAGAACAAGCAGAAGTGCAACAAAGAGCTAAAGGACCAAATCCAACAGTGACAGAAGAAATCACCCTCTTACCAACCCTATCAAAAACTTCTAACTGATTATCAGGCAGTACAAAATAAAGGTACTTTGCTAGACTGAAGAGATCGCAGAGAATCTGTCCAAGGATGTCTCCACTCCACTGGGGGATAACAGAGGGCATCTGCATTTGCGAGAGCACAGGGAGAAGAATCCATATGCTTCCAGACAGCTTAGGTGGTGTGCTTCAGGATACACTCAAAATAGAGATGGAGGCAAGGCTCTTTCTTGGATAGATACTAAAAAAATAGTTTCAGGGGAGAAGACCGACAAGTTACTAATCAATCCACTATGTGCTTCATAAGCTACTAAGTCTATCTGAAGAGTCATCAGGATGACAGCTGTACAGATAGGATGTCTCATTATCCTTGTCTATCTAACAAACATTAAAATCAAAGCCTTCAACATCCCCTTCAAAGGGTACCAGTGGTAAAGTAAATGCTTACATAAACCAAGCTCTACATAGGGCATCCTAGGCCCATCAGGCTTTCAAGGGGACAAGCAACAACTGTCGAGAAAGTCCATGAAAAAGGTGGCATGGAGTAGCAAGAAGCAAACAGCTAGTGGTGAGAGAGTCATTAAGGGAATGTTTTCACACCCATGAGTATAACCTCCATCAACTGTCAAGCATTCGGTATATGTCTAACATCTGGACCATTTCACTGGATGTAAATGGTGAAGGAGAATCTGTAGGTATCTTCTACACCCTAGTCAGCAGGTTGTGCACTACTTGAGGAACAAAAGACTGCACTGACGTTTCTTTGATCCCTAAAGCAATAACTGAACCACTGTATACCAACATGAGGGACATTTCAAGTGAGCAGATCAGAACTGGGCATGCTATAGATATCCTAACATGGAGTGGATATCCCAGAGCACTCCTCCCCCAAGCTGCTACCCAGCGATCAGTTTGTGTAACCTTCTCCTCATCAGCTGATAACAGATGTAAGCTTGACTTTTTGTTTATTTGAGGTGGAGCTCGCTATGTGAAAGTAGCATAAAAATGACAGATGTGTACACTTACCATAAATGTAGATGTTCGAGTGTATTCACTGTAGCAGTCATCACAGTTGGGTTATCTGCTTGCAGTAGCCCTCACTCAGCCTGATTATCAAAGTCTTGGGTCCTGCATTGGTTGCTGTCTCATCTTCCATGACATCAGGTAGTCAGGGATATAAAGCATGCAGCCTACGCCATTACATCAGTTTTTCTTGCCCCAGATGTCAGGTGCCCCCCTTAATGGGAAGAAATTAAATATAAATATACAAGGTTATACCTCCAACAAAAAAGCAAATACACCAAAAAGCTTTTAAGTATAGTAGAGGAGAAAAGAGGTATAGCCAAAAGAAGTCAGGGGGCTGGAGGAATGGTAAAGTACAGTTTTGTACCTACCATAAATGTAGATGTCCGATAGGTATGCATCTGCAATCATAACATATGGGTTGTCCTGCGTCAGGCAGCCCCTCGGTCGGCCGGATTCCATAGTCTGGGTCTGGCCTCGGCTGATGTCGCACTTTCCCCGACGTCAGAGCGTCTGGGGTATAAAAGCATCAGCCAACGCCATTTTCCTCAGTTTTTCTTGCCCCAGATGCCAGGAGCCCTCTAGGAAGGCTAAATTTGGATAAATGCAGAAAAGTTCCAAACATTTGCAAAATTAGATACAAGTATAAACAAACAAATACACCATAATAGATTCCCCCAGCTAGCTAAGAGGGTAAGCACCCTAGGAATACCACAGAGGGGTAGGAGGGAGGGTAATCCTGACTGCAGATGCATACCTATCAGACATCTACATTTATGGTAGGTACAAAACTGTACTATGTCCTTCAAGGAAGCATCTGCAGTCATAACATATGGGTAGAATACCATAGCCAATCTGGGGGAGGAGGTACTAAGAAAAGGATGGTGTAGTTAAGATCCCTTGCAGGACTGCAGTAGCAAACCCTGCTCTGGATCTGGAGTATAAAGGTAGATTGTAATGCTTGGCAAATGTATGCATGGAGCTCCAAGTAGCAGCTTCTAAAATGTCCTTGGTAGCCACCGTAGGAAGGCTGTAGTGGTGGCCGTGGCCCTTGTGGAGTGAGGCCTGATGTTTTCAGGAACTGTCTTTCCATGAAAGGAGTAGCAAAATCGAGTGCAATTTCCTATCCATTTTGAGATTGTCTGTTTGGAAATTGCTCTTCCTTGCACCCCAGGAGCATATGCTACAAATAGTTGGTCAGTTTTTCTGCTAGTCTTTGTTCTGTCCAAGTAGTAGTGTAGTTGTCTGTGTATATCCAGGGTGTGCAAAAGTTTTTCCCCTCTATTCTGTGGATTAGGGAAGGCAGGTGGTTAGCTTGGTTCAAGGATACCCTAGATACCACCTTTGGCATAAAGGTAGGATTGGTTCTTAGAGAAACTCTGTCCTGGTGGAAAATAAGAAATGGCTGCACTGCCATCAATGCTTGTAACTCAGAGACTCTTCTTGCTGAAGTGATTGCCAGAAGGAATGCAGTCTTCCAAGACAGAAACTGTAGATCCGCCGATGCTGCTGGTTCAAAAGGAGGGAGCGTCAGTTTCTCCAGCACAAAGTTGAGATCCCAAGCAGGTAGAGGGGGTCTTCTTGGAGGTTTAATATTTTTGATCCCTCTCAGAAATTGTCTGAGTAGAGGGTGCGAGAAGATAGGTGGATCCACATTGTATTCTGCTGAAATTGCTGAAGCATGAATCTTACTGGAAGAATAGGACAGTCCATTGTGGAACAATTCTGCCAAGTATTCTAGAATATGTGTTGTTTGCCACTGTGACATCTGAACCTTTTGATGTGGTCCAAATGAGAAATCTCTTCCATTTAGCGGAGTATGTCTTCCTTGTGGAAGGTCTGCGAGCTTCCAAGATAATGTCCTTCACCCTCTGAGATAAAACGATTGGATTGGTATTTAAGGAATTTTCCAGGCAGTTAGCTGCAGTGTTTTCAAGTTGGGATGCAGGGTCTTGAAATTGTTCTGCGTCAGAAGAAGCGGCCATAGGGGGAAGAGGCCATGATTTTGCCTGAGACATGCTTCTCAATAACGGATACCAGTGCTGCCTTGGCCAGTCTGGAGCTATTAGTATCACTCTTGGCTGTTCCTCCCTGATCTTCAGTAGAATCTTGTACATCAATGGGAGAGGTGGGAAGGCATATACTGTTAGGGTTTTCCATCTGAAAGAGAGAGAGTCCACCCTCCAAGCTTGTGGGTGGTATGTCCTTGTGCAGAATGTCTTCAGTTGATGGTTGAGTGGGGAGGCGAACAGATCTATCTCCGGCATTCCCCATGTCTTTGCTATGAGCTGGAAGATGTCTGGGTGCAGCATCCATTCGTGTGCATCCATGATTGTTCTGCTTAAGCTGTCCGCCAGTGTATTTTCTTTTCCTGGCACGAATTGGGACGGTAGTTGGATATTGAGATTCAGGCATAGTTCCCACAGATTCATAGCCATCCGGCATAGAGGGTAAGAGTGTGTGCCTCCCTGCTTGTTTATGTACCACATGACCGTGGTGTTGTCTGTCCTTATTAACAGGTGGCCTTGTTGGAGGAAGGGTTTGAAGGCCTGGATTGCATGCCTCACTGCCAGCATTTCCTTTTGGTTTATGTGCATGCTTAGCTGTCCTGAGACCATAGGCCTTGGATACATTTTCCCTCCATGTGTGCTCCCCATCCTCGGTCTGAGTCCGTGGTGATGGTCTGCCTTGGTTTTGGTTTGTTGAAAGGCAACCTCTGTTGGACTGGCAGGCCTGAGCCCACCACAGGAATTCCTTTTGAAGGCATGGAATGATTGGTATCATGGTTTCTAAACTGTGACTGTGTTGAGACCATACACTCCTTAGGTACCATTGTAATTTCCTCATATGCAGCCTGGCATGTGGTATCAGAATTATGCAGGATGCCATGTAACCAGGGCCTGCAGGATTTTCCTTGCAGTAAGCTGAGTATGTCTTGTCAGAGTCATGAAGTAATCTGGAAGTTGTTTTGTTTTCTTCTGTGAGAAAGGCCATCTGGGTGGTTGTGTCCAGATCTGCACCCAAGAAGGTTATCCTTTGGGATGGTACTAGCCTTGACTTTTGGATGTTGACTGTGTACCCCAAGGTCTGTAGCAGGTGTATGGCATAGGCCAAGTCCTTTAACAAATTTGTCTTGTTGTCCGCTTGAATTAGGCAGTTGTCCAGGTATGGGTAAATTTGAATTCCCTGTAGTCTGCAGTGTGCAATTACTGATGCCAGGCATTTCGTGAATACTCTGGGCGCAGTAGATAAGCCAAAGGGCAATGCTGAGAATTGATAATGCTCTGATCCTGCAAGAAATCTGAGGTGTCTTCTGCAACTTGGTCGAATAGGGACGTGCAGGTATGCCTCCTTGAGATCTAGAGTCACCCGCCAAGACTCCTTGCCCAGCATGGGAAGAAGTTGCTGTAGGGTCAGCATCTTGAATTTTGGCACAATGAGATAAGTGTTCAGTGCGGACAGGTAGAATGGGTCTCCATTGATTTTCTTTTCTTGGTACAAGGAACAATCTGGAGTAAAATCCTTGGCCTTGTTCTGAATGTGGTACCTTTTCTATAGCCTTTATCTGAATTAGATTGTTGATCTGTCTTAAAGCCTCTGCCCTTTGATTTGGTGGCAGGTTTGGCATTCCTTTTGGCAAAATGTGGAAATGGAACCTGTATCCTTTGTCTATTATTTGCAATGTCCATGTATCCTTTTGTAATATAATGCCAGTTTTGTCATTGAGCCTGCCCTGGTGTAGTGGTAGTTGTTGTTGCTGTTGCACTACTTCTCTGGTTGGCAGGCTGCCACTTTCCTGCCTCTCTGGCTCTGTCCGAAGTCTGGAAAGGACCAATTCTTAGTAGGCCAGTTTCTGCTGAATCTACCGGTGGTTGTACTTGTAGGAAATCTTAAAATCTCCTGAGCAGAGGAGCCAAATAAATTTTGTTTCTCCATTGGAGCATCCAGGAGTTTAGCTTTAACATGGTCTGGCAAAGATTGTTCCTTCAGTGCATCATAGCCACATTAAAAAATGATTACTAACCTGTTTCAGGAGAAGAAAGTTTCTTATTCAGTTCATCTAACAAATACTCTTGGTACTGTATCATATGAAATTGACAGTTTAATGCCCTGACAAGAGCTGCAGAAGTATACACCTTCTTTTCCCCATCTCTAAGCTCTGACCTTCAGAGGGTAGAGCCTGAGAAATAGTTTCTGGGTCTGCAGAGATGGAAATGAGAAACCCTGTAGGGGGCTGGAGGAGAGTATCAGGACATCATTGTACACATCATCACATTCAGAACAGGAGGTATAGCTAAGGGCCTATGTTGAGGTGCAAAAAATCAGAGAAATCCTGACCTTGCCATTGAAAATGCTCTCTCATGGAGTGCAGAGTCTCACCAAATGAAAACTCTTCAGGAGGCTCATAGGAATCATCTGAAGAGTGTGGATCAGATGGGTCAGTCCTGGGCCTTTGTCCGGAGGAGGGTGGGAGGCCCTGTCTGGGTGAGGTTGTGAGCCCTTAATTAAGGTCCTCAGCAAGGCTGAGGATCTGGCCTCTGAGAGGTAGTTTTGGAGGCAAAGCTTTAGATAGTCTGGCAGCCTTACAGAAGGCCTTAATGGACATGGAAGCTGCAGGAGTAGAAATGTCCAAAGGTATGGTGTCGGACATTTCCTGAACACTGGTTCGGTAGGAAGTTCTGTAGCCGATTCAGCGGGGCCTCGGCCTCAGTGGTCGGAAGAATGGTTTCAGAAGAATTTCCGAGGACTCTGTTTCGAGTTTCCGGCATTTTATAAGCAAAAGCTCCAAAAATTCCTCTGCAAACTCACCGGCGTCTAAGAGTTCAGGCTAAACAGGACGATACGTTGTGGTCTGGGCCTAAGCAAGGAAGGCAATGAGGTATTTGTTTCCAGTTAAACAATTATTTACTTTGTCTGACATCGGCTGAGGCGAAAGAGTCCCTAGCTGAATTCAATGGATCTGACCGACCGACTGAGGAAAATGGCGTGGCTGATGCTTTATACCCAATCTGCGAGGCCAGACCCAGACTTTGGAATCCGGCCGACCGAGGGCTGCCTGGCAACCCATATGTTATGACTGCAGATGCATCCTTGAAGGACATCTAGGACTGCAACAGTGAATACACTCGAACATCTACATTTATGGTAAGTGTACACAACTGTACTATGTTCTTCGTGTTTCACTGTTGCAGTCATCACATTTGGGTAGATTCCCAAAGCTAAGGATGGGAGGAGGAATTTAGATAGCATTAGGAGCAACTATAAGGCCCTGCAAGATTGCAGTGGCAAAACCAGCTCTGGACTTAGAGAAAATTGGCAAATGGTAATGCTTGGTGAAAGTATGTACAGAACTCCAGGTAGCAGCTTATAGGATATCTCTTGTAGGGACACCTCTAAGAAAGGCTGTAGAGGTAGATGCAGCCCAGGTAGAATGGGGTCTAATCCCCTGTGGGATAGGTTTTCCATGGTACATATAGCAGAAATGAATGCAATGGCCTATCCATTTAGAAATGGTTTGCTTTGAAATAGCCTTCCCCTCTGCCCCTGCAGCAAATGCCACCAGCAGTTGTTCAGACTTCCTTTGAGGTTTAGTCCTGTCCAAGTAAAATCTAAGTTGTCTGTGCACATCTAAGAAGTGCAGTATCCGTTCCCCTTTGTTCTGTGGATTGGAATAGAAGGTTGGCAAATTAATGGACTGATTAAGAGCCACACTGGATACCAACTTGGGCATGAAAGAGGGATTGGTCCTGAGGAACACCCTGTCCACATGAAAGATGACAAAAGGCTCCACTGCCATAAGGGCCTGTAATTCAGATACCCTTCTTGTTGAAGTGATTGGTAAAAGGAAAGCGGTTTTCCAAGAAAGGAATTTTAACTCTGCAGTTGCAGCTGGCTCAAAAGGGGGAAGAGTGAGTTTTTCCGATACAAAATTAAGGTCCCAGGCTGGAGTTGGGGCTCTCCTGGGTAGTTTTTGGCCCCTTTGAAGAACTGCTCGAGCAGTGGGTGAGAAAAGAGGGATGGTTCTGTGTTGTAATGAGCTGTAATGGCCGAGGCATGAATTTTGATGGAGGAAAAGGAAAGCCCTTTGTCAAGCATCTCACTCAGTTAAGTATTGAAGAATTTGAGGTAAATTGGGCGCTGCTGTGGCCATCCCTTGAGTTTGGTTCCAGGCGCAGAATCGTTTCCATTTTTCAGCATAAGATTTTCTAGTACTAGGCCTCCTTGCCTCCAAGATGACATCCAATACTTGTTTACTGAGGGATGGTAACGGAGAAATTAGGTAATTAGCCAGGCTGCCAGGTTCAGGGTTTGAATCTGGGGGTGCATAATCTGGCTCTCCTGCTGAGACAGCAGAGTAGGAGACTGAGGTAGGTGCCATGGGGCCAGCTGGGACACACTGCGCAAGAGGGGGTACCAGTGCTGGTGTGGCCAGTCTGGTGCAATCAGTATCATCCTTGGTTTGTCCTGTTTGATCTTTAGTAGTACTTTGGAGAGGAGAGGCAGAGGAGGAAAGTCAAAACTGATAGATTTTTCCAACTGAAGGAAAGAGCATCCACTTTCCAAGCTTGTTTGTGGGGAGTCCTTGTGTAGAATTTGTCCAATTGGTAGTTCTGGGGGGAAGCAAACAAGTCTATGTCTGGGATCCCCCATTTGTTGATCAACATGTTGAAAATCTTTGGTTCCAGTTTCCATTTGTGTGGGTCCGTGAGATTTCTGCTTAGTTCGTCTGCCAGTGTATTTAGTTTTCTTGGCAGGAATTGAGCCTGTAGATGCACTTGGTAGCTCAAGGCTGTGTTCCACAGAGACATGGCTAGTCTGCAGAGGGGATAAAAATGGGTAACCCTCTGTTTGTTTATGTACCACATAACAGTGGTGTTGTCCGTCTTTACCATTAATTGTCCTGGAAGAATGTGGTCCTTGAAGGCTGTCAGAGCATTCTGTACAGCTAACATTTCTTTTTGATTGATATGCAGGTGCATTTGACTTGGGTTCCATTTGCCCTGAATGCACTTCCCTGCCAGGAGAGTCCCCCATGCACAGTCTGATGTGTCTGTTGTTAGGGTTTGAGCGGCAGGGTGGTAGTCTCTTGTTTTGCTGGCAGGCCTCTGCCTACCAAAGGAATTCTAGCCATAGGCAAGGTATGATAGGAATCATTGCTTCTAGATCCTGGGAATATTGACACCATAGGCTTTTTAGATACCACTGTAGTTTCCTCATATGCAGTCTTGCATATGGAATTAGTAGAATGCACAAGGCCATTAACCCCAAGGCTTGCAATATTTGCCTTGCAGATAGCAGGGTTTTTGTGCCACTAGTTTGAAGTAAGTTGTCAAATGAATTTGTTTTTCGTGCGTGAGGAAAGCCATCTGGGAAATTGTGTTCATCCTTGCTCCCGGGAATATAATTTGTTGATAGGGTACCAGATGTGATTTCTTTTCGTTTATGGTGTACCCCAGACAAGTTAACACCTTTTGTACAAATGCCAGATGATTCAGAAGTATGTCCTGGCTTTCTGCCTGAATTAGACAATCGTCCAGGTATGGGTATATTTGAATATTTCTTTGCCTGCAAAATGCAATGACTAGAGCTAGGCATTTTGTGAATACCCTGGGCGCAGTAGATAAGCCAAAGGGCAGTGCAGAGAACTGATAGTGGATGCAGCCTGCTTTGAAGTGTAGGTATTTTCTGCAAGATTCCCTGATTGGGATGTGCAGCTAGGCTTCCTTTAAATCCAGTGTTGCCAACCAGGCATCTTTGCCTATAATGGGAAGCAACTGGTGAAGAGTTAGCATCTTGAATTTTGTAATCACCAAAAAGGTGTTTAGGATAGACAGGTCCAGGACAGGACGCCATGAGTTGTCTTTTCTGGGTACCAGGAAAAGTCTCGAGTAGAAACCTTGTCCCTTTTCCTCTTCTGGAACAGTCTGAATAGCCTTTAATCTTAAGAGAGAGAATACTTGCTTTTGAGCCTCTGCCCACTGATTTGGGGGTAGATCTGGCCAACCGTTTGGAGTTGGTAATGTGTGGAAGTGAAATCTGTATCCTTGGGAAACTATGTTTAAAACCCATTTGTCCTGGGTAATGAGTTTCCAGTTTTTTGCTTGCAGAGCAATCTTTCCCCTTAAAGGAGCAACCAGTTGAGAAGTGCTTGGAAGTTTTAAAGATAAGTCATTAAGGCAGCTTACCATAGGGGGGAGTCTTACTACTCCCTGATTTGGAAGTGGGAGCCCCCCACTGCTTAGTCCTGTGCGTACCCTGGGACTGAAGCCTTGGTGTTCTGCTGGTTCTGGGTTTGAACTGAGAAGGCCTGGAAGAGGCAGGAAAGGACCAATTTTTTGAGGGCCAATGCCTACTAAATCTAGGAGGGTGCACTTGTAAGACATCTTTAACAGTTTGCATAGATTTAGCTTTCTCCCCCATCTTTTTAAGAACTTCTGCTTTGTCGTCAAACAGGTGGTCCTGATTTAAGGAAACATCCAGCAATTTAGTTTTAACATGATATGGCAAAGATTGCTCCTTCAGCCAAGCATGCCCTCTAAGTACAGACCCGGTGACAGCAGCCCTGCAAGATGCCTCTAGTGAATCAAAGCCACATTGCAAAGTATGTTTTCCAACCTGTTTAGCAGAATGCATTAAATCCTGTAAATCCTTATTTTCAGCACAATCAGGAATCAACATCATTTTCTGTTTAAGCAGTGCAATAATATGTTGCTGATACTTTAACATATGAAACTGGCAATTTAAGGCCCTGATGGCCAAGGTAGCAGAGGTGTATACCTCCGTACCCCTTCTATCCAGGGCCCTGGAATCTCTATCAGAGGGGATAGGATTTTTGGCAGTAGTAGCCTTAATGCCCTTAGGGCCCTGTGAAATGGTCTCAGGATCCGCAGTAGGATTTTTAAAAAGGAACTTGTGAGAATCAGGAACCCTGTAATATCTATCAGGTTTTCTGGGAGCAGGCGGTAAAGAGTCAGGGGCCAAGCTATATTCCAAAAAAGGCATAGTCAACAATGTCCAGCACAGGAGGGATAGGTAAAGGCCTGTGTTGGGGCAGGAGTAAGAAATCTCCAAATCTTTTTTTTAGAATCAGAGTAATCCTGGCTTTCCCAATGAAAATGCTCCCTAAGAGTATGCAAGGTTTCACCAAAAGAAAAATCTTCTGGGGGAGAAGCAGAGGGAATACAGTCCTCTGCATCAGAATCCTCAGAGGTATATAAGGGTAAATCCTGGTCATCAGAGGAGACAGAAATTTCAGAATCCTGGTCAGAAGTATCATAAGCAAATTCAGTCCTAGGTCTCTTAGAGGGGGAAGGTTGGCTGCCCCTGATTAAAGTAACAAGGTCTTCAGCCATTCTTATAATTTGTTTTTTAAGCATAGAGGCCTGACCATGCGGTCTGGGTGTCAGTTTCCTAGGCATGGTTCGAGTTTCAGGCCTAGAAGAAGATGGCGTCTGTTTAATATGCAAGTCAGTAGGCCTGACTACACCATCAGAAGCCGGTGCCTGCACAGCAGCTCCAGACCCATGCAAAGTACAGACATCCACAGGTTCCACAGTTGAAGCATCTCGCGACATACCGGACTCCAAATGGGTCTCAGTAGAGGCCTGTGAATCTGAAGTAACGGGTATCAGGGGCTGTGAAAGCACCTCACTGAGTACCGGCGAATTGGCGACTAGCTTAGGAGAAGCGTTGTCGGCAGCTTAGGACCTAGGTGGCCTGTCTCTATCTTTATCTTTGCGTTTTTTCAGAATGTCGGTAGTCAGGTGGCTTAGCAAAGACATATCTGGATAATTGAACAGAGTACCATAATATTTAGAAGCTAAAATGTACCGACGACGAATAGTTCATGGTTTAAATAAGGCACAAAACCGACAGCGAGGTACGTCGTGGTCAGGGCCTAGGCAAGGAATACAGTAGGAATGAAAATCTTTATGAGGTATTTGCTTTCCACAAGAAATACAATTATTGACTTTTACTGACATCGGTTTAGAGCAAGAAAAAGTTTCCCCAATGGGGTACTTGGCTTTAGTTGAAGACTTCGGTTCTGAAACTCGAAAATGAAAATTTCAGGAGTCTGCCGACCGGCACTTCCGAACTGCTCCTGTTTTGGGCACCGCACGGCAAAAAAGACTGATGTAATAGCGTCAGCTGCATGTTTTATACCCCAGACTACCTGACGTCACGGAAGATGAGACAGCAATCAACGCAGGACCCAAGACTTTTATAATCAGGTAGACTGAGGGCTGCTGCAAGCAAATAACCCAAATGTGATGACTGCAACAGAGAAACACAAAGAACATCTGCCTTGTGGGCAAACCTACCAAGAAGAGGACATAACCAATGTATAGCATCTGTCCCCCTTCCCTTTTTAATCTCTTCATGCCACAAGCCCAGAACTCTGTGAGAAATCATCTTGCTGGTCCTTGCATTGGGCATTCTCCTAACCATTATTCTCTCAAGCTTTTCTCATCTCCTGTGCACTGGACTGTCTGGCCAGTTCCAGGAAGAGGACACAATGCCTTCGTGGATTCTGCCTTGCAATCTGCTTAAAACAGAACACCATGAAAATTCTAGCTTTTCAGGCAATGAAGTGAACTATACAGAAGAAACATTAGGCTCCAGATACAAGCTGAGACTATCAGGAGAAAAAAAAAAGAAGAAAACTGATTGGTCATGGGTTTAGTGGTCTGCCTTAGCCTGATATAAAACACCACAGCACATGGCAGCAATGCACCCATAACAATTACAGAAAATTCAGAAATCTCGCAAGGTGGGACTATGAGAAGAAATTATCCCAACAGTTATCTACTACACAAGGCCACCAAAAAAAACCCTAAAAATCAAACCAAGGGCTGAATTACTGCTTTTTACTAAAATGATGAAGGTAGACAAGGACAGCTTAGTTCCCCACATAACGGACAGGCTGTGCATAGCAGTCAGCTCGTTAAAGCTTATGCTCAACTCAATTACTTGGTGGGGTATCTTGTCTTGCTTAAGGCAACAGTTTAAAAGCATACCACACAGTGCGATGTAACTTAATTGTGGTGATAATTGTGGCACTTAATACTGCAATATTAAGTACATTAACTGACAGAAAATGGCTATCTGAATAAGAAATGCAAAAAGCTCCTTTTCTTATACAACTGAAAAAGATTTTCTCATTAACTCTTTCAACTCTCAGCTCTAGGCAGCTGCTGTCCAGCCTGATCACAGTCAAGATTTTAACTCCTATAAATTGCCATCTTACCACATAGTAAACTGCCATATGCCTACTCCAAATATTCTTGGATTTCTTTAAAATTAAAAGAAAAGGTCTCAAGTCCCATCATATTTTATGATCCTTCATCAAGTTAGGTTGATTAAATTCTACATAAAGTCTCTCCAAAGCATTTCTAAGTCTTTTTTCAGAAAGAATACTTATGCACCTTATATATTCAGCATTTTATTACCAATGTTTCTTGTTCTTGTGTATCTCAGTTTCAAAACGCCGCCAGTCCTCATGAGTTTGACCTATTACTGTCTGTACCTGATGTACCTTAGCCTTGTTTGGCTTGAAGGTATGCATTTTAAGTCCTTGTAGTACCAGAATTTGAAGGTCTTTTGACACAGATTCTCTACTACCTTGACTACTGAACAGCCTAAGCATGACATAGCCCCTGCAAATTAAACCTCTGTAAAGAGATGCAGTCTATTAGAGATCAGAAAAGTCCATCTCGCATATATGATTAAAGAAAGATGTGTACATCTGAGATGTGCACTGAACTCCAGAGTACAGAAATATAGCAATGAAACAAAAATGATTTCTAAACCTTACCCGCATATGAAATGGTAAGCAGCTTGCTTCGTTCTAATGGAGGTGCCCAAGAAGACCACATTGCATGCATTGCAGGGAAGGTTACACCCTAAAAATAAACCAGATGCAGAATTTATCAATTAGCACTGCAAAGACGTATTTTGAAAGCTAAGTCCCATTTTGGTATTGTCATTTTCAGCTAGTCCATGTCTGCCCTCTCCCAGACTGAGATTCTTTTTTAAATTATAAACATCTTTATTAAATCAGCATGTATTACATAGGCAATCTTACATTTGTATAAATGAAAAACAAACCACATTAATACAATTTTACTTGCAAACATCATGCATCACAGACCCCATTGAGACAACTGTAGTTGCAAGTATTACATATCACTTATAATATATCCAGTCATTGTCAATTAAGTATTACATAGCTCATTCAAATCCTGCCTTCTTTTAAACCTTGGTCCTCCTCTGCATATAATGTTCCCACTATTCCATTTTTCCTATGTAGTTTGCTCCTTCCCTTTTCTAAAGATCCCAATTTCAGTTGTTTTATCTCTGTTACTATATTCACTGCTTCTAGTAAAGTTGGTTTAGACCGATTTCCATTTTCTAGCAATTGCTTTTTTAGCAGACACCATAATTGGACTCAGCAAGGCCTTACTATGTCTAGGCAGTTCCGATTGTGTATCACAGATCAAAAAGATCATTTCCCCAGTTACACCATTTCGCTTACCCAGCATCTCTGACAAAGCAGTCAGGTTTGGCACTTATGT